>NC_092206.1:6473748-6535875 GCF_043381705.1 Parasteatoda tepidariorum
AACAGCAATATAACTATCAACCATTTGTATTATTAGCTGATAAATTTAATAAATAATTTTTTTATGTTGTCAAATACACATTTAGCTTTAAAAATACTGCTTCTACGTAATTGCAAAATTTGGTTGGCATGTACTTAAGCATATAACTGTAATACTGAATAGGTCCTTGGAAAATATGACTTTAGGTCCTTGAAAGTCATTGAAAAGTCTTTGAATTTTTTTAAAAAATTGAGTGGGAATCCTGTACATGACTCCCTGAGTTGGACAGGGAAAACCTGGAATTGTCAGGAAAAATTTTAATTTTTTTAGAAAAACCTGAAAAATTTCTATATCATGCCTGGAAAATAGCCAGTCTTTGAATTGTCAATAATAGTAATCAGTTATTGAGATTAGAGTTACATTTTAACTACAATTATTTGTTATAAAAATTTCATAGTTTAGTCAAACTGATATGTTCCCATCTCCCATTCAAGGATTTTTTTTTTTTGCTCACAATATCTAATATTTGGCATTAAAAATAAATAAGATTTCTGATGAAAAATTGCATGGTATAGATAAAATATGGGCTGGATTTTCATTGAACTTTACCTGGAATTGTCAGAATTTTTTTTTCCCGTCTGACATTAAGTGGGAACCCAGTTATATAGCCGGTAACCTGTATGCTAATAGAAACTAGACGAGATTGACATAACTAGAAATGACCAAAATTATTGTTTGGCAATAAGTTTTATAAGAATAGCTTATATTTAAAAACAATTTAGAGTAGTACTAGAAAGTTAAGTCTTTTTGATATTTTAAGAAAACAAATATAGTATTCTATTTGTAATTGTAAATTCATTACATGTAATGAATTTACACTTACAAATAGAATGTGATTTGTTAATTTAGAGTGTTAGTTAAATTTGGCTACATATTTCAAAGTTCTTTATTTATTTTTGTAATTATATAAAGTATTATAAAGTATAAAGTATTATATTAGCCCGAATACTATACATCATTACATAAAATATTAAAAAACTCTGCTGCTGTGCTATTAAAAAGCACAACATAAGTGCTTCATGATAAATTTCGAGAAAATTGTTCTCAACAACAACAGTTTTCCTTCTATTGCTAGCGCTAAATAGAATACTAAAATAGAATTTCTAATGCTAAAATAGAATTTCAAGAAACTGATAAAACAAATCTTGTCTTTGAAATAAACTTTCTGGACATAAGTAGTTTACCATACAAAAATGCCAAATATATAAAAACCTTAATTTTGCATTTTTTGTCACTTACATGGATTTTTCTAGTGCATGGCAGTATAGTTATTTTAATTTCTTCCATTTAAGTAGGAAAAAATCTTTTCTTCTGTAGCAGTTTGTCCATGGTTTTTACCACAGTGCTTAAAGGGTGCCTATTTTTTGTTGAGAAATCTGGCTATGCACCCTGATCTACTATTCCACTGAATGTTTGTCTTAAGATTTTGAATGAAATGTTTGAAGTAACATTTATATATGCATACCTGCCAAGTCTCCTGTTTTTTTAACGAAGACACCCGTATTTTACAGCTATCTCTTTACCTGTATATTCTCAACTTTCTCTGTAGTTGTTGAAGAAATTAAAAAAAATATATAAATAAATTGGTGATAAAATATCCATTGATGACAAAAATCCTTCTCTTATTCCTCAACAGATGGTAATATTGTCAGTACTGCAGTATGTTGAGTGTTAATAGTTTAGGTCGAGCCGTTATGGCTCAGGGGATAGAGCGTTTGCTTCCCAATGATTTGGAACCAGGTTCGAATCCCAGCAGTGACTGCTCTAAACGAATTCCGAATCTGGTTTGGACCGACCACAGTGCTAATGTGAAATATCTTCAGTGGTAGATGAATCACGGTTTAGAGTCCCCTTGTCGTCAGGCCAACCGTGGGAGGTTTTCCTCTCCATGTAACTCAAATATGGGTTAGTTCTATCAAAAAAAGTCCTCTACAAAGCAAATTTCTCCTATTACTTGATCCAGGAGTTCCCTTATCTTCTGGATTGTGTTTAAAATTACAAGGCTACAGAGTTGAACATCAGTAGTCGTAAACCCAAAATTGAATCGGATAGTAAAACAGTGTTTTCATTACAGAAAAAAAAATGGGAGAGAATTTCTCACCCTTTCTCGAAAACAGGGTGAGATTTCAAAAAGTTAAGTGAGATTTCTAAAAATTAAAAAAAACCCGAATAGACTTTTAAAAAAAATATTTCTTTAATTATAATAAATTTTTAACATCTTCTGATTTCTAAACCATTGAACATTGAATATTTTTGCTGCATTATCATATGGAAAATGTTCTGTATCTACTTTTTCATTAGCTATTCTCATTAGGTTTGCTCAAATGCTTACCAATCGATCTGTTACGATATTTTGTTTTAATTCGGCTTAGGGGGGCTAAATAACCTTGCAATAGATGCTGAACTATTCGGAATCACTCATTAAATTTGTNCTACAGAGTTGAACATCAGTAGTCGTAAACCCAAAATTGAATCGGATAGTAAAATCTGTTATTTTATTTCTCCAATGTTGGCAGGTATGCATATGCAAAAGTTTGACCTGTTAACGAACTGTGGATAAAAGTTTCTTTAAGTAAAAAAGTATTTAAGCAATCTTAGAATGAGCAAATCACTTTTCTATTGAATTTTGTGCATTGTTTACTTAATTTGTATATAATATTCAATAATGTAGTTATTATTTTTAAATTGTATATTTTCCAGATGATTTGATATCTCTGCTAGATGCAGGTATTCACAGTGATCATCCAAGTGTTATTATTGATGCAGATGCTATGTTTTCTGAAGATATGTTTGGCTACTCTACACTACGTAATAGATCCGGAAGCCGCGGTCGCTCTGGTATGAAACTGAAATCATTATGCATGTTCTATATTTTCTGAAATAATGGGAAACAGGGGAATTTTACTGCCGTTCATCAGTCATCATCATAGTTGGCAAGACAGCCCAATGTTTTCCTCTGAAGATTTCTCCATAACTACTTCTGATTTATTTTTGATATCCAAGTATTTTCATTAATTGCAATTAAATCAGACTTCACCGAAATAGCACTTCTCAACCGCTTTCTTGTTCCAGTGTGTCTAAAAAGCTCTAACTTTTTTATTGTGTTCCATCACTCATTCGAATCACATGATCCATCCAATTCATTCTATTTATTTTTATGTACTGTAAAGTACCTTTCACCAGTACTTTCACAAAAATTGACCCTGTAAAAACAGCTTTTTCACAAATATAAGCACAGTAAAATCGATAATTTGACAAAAATGATTACTATCCTAGCAAAATTGGCACCTTCTCAGAAAGAATGATGATTGAACGCTTTGCCCTTTTTTCAGAAAATAATTCAAGACACTAACATATTTTGTAAGAATTATGAATCTGTTTAATGGCACATACCTCACCCTATTCTTACTTGTATTTATTTAAAATTTACATATCACGATTCATATTCAGGTGACTTAATTACGCATTTCAATTCATATTCACCAGTTTTGAAAATCATACATTGTGATTGCTCTTGCAATTCAAAAATCAAACTTTGCGATTCGTATTCACTTGTATTAAAAATCATATGTCACAACTCTTCTCACAATTTAAAAATTACACATCGCTATTTGTATTCACATGATTTTAAAATCACACATCGCAAATCGTATTCACAAGACTTAAAAATCCGATATCTATCTTTATTCACACAATTTTAAAAGTGATGAAGGAAAATCCCTCATGGAACACTAGGATGAAATTCCAAAACTGGTGAAGTTATTACACCCAAGCTTAATACTACTGACATCAACAGTTTCTGTAGAAAAACTTTTCCAGAATGAATTTAGAAATTCGTTAGATTTTCATTTAGTGGCCTTGAAAAGCTGTCAGATCTTGTAGATTAAATAATCACATGAACCATTTTATATCCTTTTAAGTGTAAGAAAGTGTAATCAAGATAAGTATTGTAAAGTAATGCAAATTTGAATTAATGTGTATTAATTTTAACTAGTAAGTGTTATATTAAATAAGTATTTGTCATAAAAAGTTTTAAACAAGTATTTTAATAATTTTCTATAAATAAGGAAAAAAAATTAAATTAATGTTTTTTTTTTTTTTTTTTAAATCTTTACTTTTGAACTAATTTTCTCAGTGAAAATTATGAAGCCTTACATTTTTTCACAAAAATAAAATGGCTCTAAAATTTTTCTTAAAAATGGGTATAAGTTAATTTTGTATTAGCCACTGGGTATTAAAGAATTGTAATTAATTGTAATACTTAAGTGCAGATTGACAAGAATCTTGATTTTTCTAAAGTAGTTAAATGTCAGATTTTTTTTTCATTGAAAATAGATTTTTTCAATTTGTTTTTCCATTTTTCCATCAAACCTGTCGCATTTTGTTTTAGTGAAAAATTTTAGAGTTTTATAATTTCTTGTGAGGAAATTTCTTCAGTTGTGAGGATAAAAAAAAAGGGGGGGATATTTTCCTTAATCAGGATTGCCACTCCGGAGGGAGCACAGGGAAAACCGGGAAAATACAGGGAATTGAAAAATCGCCTAAAATAACAGGGAAAATGCAAGAAATTTAGATTTTTTCTTTACAAACTGGAAAAAGCAGGGAATTTTATTTCTTATTTTTGTTTTTTAAAAGATGGTAACTACGCAAAGTGTATTCTATGTAATATTTAAGGATGATGTTTCGGCTATACTAAACTATTTCATTTGCTATAGCATTATTTAAGTATGTTCATCTGTTTTTCTAGCAATTAAAACTAATAAATATAGTTAGTCCAATATAGCTCACACAAGAGCACAGTAATTGTTGTTTCCTCTTAATATATTGTGTATAATATGCACAGGGAAAATACGGGAATTTTTCCAGATTTGAGTGGCAACCCTGTTAATTATCGAAAACTATTATATATGCATCCTGTTGTGCAAAATATAAATGAAAAAAAAAATTGCAAAACAGAACACTCCAGTGCATTTTTTTTATAATACTGTAGTATCACTTTTTGCCATTTAACAATGTGAATGTGGCCTTCTGTTTTTCACTATTTTAAGTTTTTTTTATTAATTTAGTTAGTCTTTTAAGCAGTACTTTTAAAAAATTTTTAGGTGACCGGGAGAGGGAAGGTGAGAGAGAGCGAGATTCAATGTTTCGATTGAGAGAGAGGCAATATTCAGGATCACGCCGATGGATTGAAACCACACTGCGAGACAATAGCTCCAATGACAAGCCTGGTGAGAGCGTAGGTACATCAGACAGCAAGAAAAGAGAAATAGGTGACTGCAATCCCCTTTGGCTTTCAGATGAGTTGGAGTTCTGGCCAGAAAGGGTAGGTAACTTTCTTAATACGGTGAATGCCTGCATTCTTGGTGTGTGTTGATCAGACAATAAAAATAAATGCAGTAAAATGATGACTGTAATAAAAAATTACTCATTATTCATATTGCCTGGTCTTCAAAACAGAAATATTTTTTTCAGATAAAGGGCCATTGTCTTGTTTTTAATCTTGATGTAGTTTCATACCTGTCAAGTCTTCTGTTTTTTAACGAAGACTCCTGTATTTTATGACTATATTCTGTTACCTATATATTTTTACATATTTGTTGAAGAAATTAAAATCTTTTTTTTTTTATGATAAAATATCTATTGATGGCAAAAATATTTGCCTTATTCCTTAACAGATGATGCTATTGCCAGTACTGCAGTATGTTAAGTGTTAATAGTTTATGTTGAGCTGCGATGGCATAGGGGATAGAGCGTTCGCCTTCCAATAAGGTGAAACCACGGTTCGAATTCCAGCAACGACTGGTCGATATAAATTCTCCATCTGACTTGCACCAACCACAGTGCTAACATGACATATCATCAGTGGTAGACGGATCACGGGTTAGAGCCCCCTTGTTGTCAGGCTAATCTTGGGAGGGTTTTGTGGTTTATTCTTCTTCTTTGAAATATCATATTGTATTATTCAAATTTAAATACTAAATAAATTGAAAGGAGTGTTATTTAACACTTCAAAATCCCAAGGGAAAATAAACTGTCTAGGAAATTTTCTCTACTCTTATTTCTTACAATTTCATTGAATTGATAAAATAATATTAAGAGTAAACCTAAATCCCTTTGTGGTGTGACCGTATCAGAAAACTATTAAGTGCTTTTGGAACAAATAGGTTTTTACAATAACAAAATAACTTTTAAAAATGTCAGAATGATAGTAAGAGTTCCCACAGGTTAGGAAGAACAGGGAAAACTTGGAATTGTCAAGGAATTTTTATTTTAATTCCAAAAATTAGGGTATAGTCAGGGAAAGTTAGTTTTTTTTTTATACAAAAACCTTGAATATTCCCCAATATCATACCTGTATATAACCAGTCTTAAAATTGTCAATAACAGTAATCAGTTATTGAGATTCTTGTTAAATATTTCTAACATCTATTGCAATTATTTATTATAAAAATTTTACATTTTAGTCTAACTGAAATGTTACCTTTCTCATTTAATAATATCGTATACAGAAAATTAACATTTCACATTACAATGAAAAAAAATCTATGATCACAATTTTCAGTGCGCTTATAAAATGTTTTACTGCTCTGATAGTTCAAGAAATTTTTATAATAAATATCTGACATGCATGACTAGCAAAATATGCAAAAAAAAATTTTAATATATATTTATTAAAATATTTACATAGTTAACTGTAAAATTTGTTTATTAGATTCATTTTAGTAATTTATCTCATTTCTGAAGATGCATGAGTAATTTTATAGATATAATTATAATTTTAAAGTGATGCTTAAAAAATTTAATTGCATTTTGATTGGTAATGTGTAATAAATATACGTATAACATGGAAAAGATAAGTACATAACAATATTAATAAGATAATAAAATTATATATATAAAAATAACTCTATGACGAAGGGGGAAAAAATTTACAGTTCAACTTACACTTTACTGCATTAATTTTCTTATACACTTAAAGGTATTTATGTAAGAAATTGTCTTTAAAAAAAACATTTTTTATTGTAACTGAACTAATATATGTAACTTATGCGCATAAAGTGATTAAATTGCTTTAAAGAAGACATTATAAATTTAAACATAACTTAGAGTTGTGTAATTTTAAGTTAAATCAGTCAGATTGCTTAGAATACTTACCTATTCTAACTTTAAAAATGGTAACAATTTTGTGCTATATGTACAATTTGTAATAATATTGCCCTCATTGCTCAGCAACTATTATTAATTCTGAGCAATTTATTCTTAAAATGTATTTTTGTTTTAACTATTTTCTGTTAAGAATCCTGTAATTAAAATAATTCAGTGTTACAATTTGTATGTTATGCTGTTGCTAGACTTAAAAGTTATAATAAATAAATAAATAAATAGAATTTGANAAAAATCTATGATCACAATTTTCATTGAAATTTACCTGGAAAAGTCAAGGAAATTTTTTTCTGAAATTGAGTGGGTGTAATGATAATTTTTCTAATTACTTAAATGTTTGAGTGCACTTATAAAATGTTATACTGCTCTGATATTTAAAAAATTTTTTTATAATAAATATCTGACATGCATGACTAGCAAAATATGCAAAAAAAATTTAAATATATATTTTTTAAAATATTTAATTAGTTAACTGTAAAATTTGTTTATTAAATTCATTTTAGTAATTTATCTCATTTCTTAAGATGTATGAGTAATTTTATAGATATAATTTTAAAGTTATGCTTAAAAAATTTTATTGCATTTTGATTGGTAACATGTAATAAATATACGTATAACATGGAAAAGATAATTACATAACAATATTAATAAGATAATAAAATTATATATATAAAAATAACACTATGACGAAGGGGGAAAAAATTACTCCTCCTGCCTAAGTTGACCTTTAAAGCAATATATCACTACAGTTCAACTTACACTTTACTGCATTAATTTTCTCATACACTTAAAGGTATTTATGTAAGAAATTGTCTTTAAAAAAACATTTTTTATTGTAACTGAACTAATATATGTAACTAATGCGCATAAAGTGATTAAATTGCTTTAAAGAAGGCATTATAAATTTAAACATAACTTAGAGTTGTGTAATCAGTCAGATTTCTTAAAATACTTACCTATTCTAACTTTAAAAATGGTAACAATTTTGTGCTATATCTACAATTTGTAATAATATTGCCCTCATTGCTCAGCAACTATTACTAATTATTACAATGTATTTTTGTTTTAACTATTTTCTTTTAAGAATCCTGTAATTAAAATAATTCAGTGTTACAATTTGTATGTTATGCTGTTGCTAGACTTAAAAGTTATAATAAATAAATAAATAGAATTTGAAAAAAAAATTGTTCCAGTTTTAAATATATAGTTGAATTCTAACCTGTAGACTTTTAGTTGAGTGTTTGCCATTGCATTGTGAATTACAATTCTAACATTGAAAAATTTCTTGACTAATACTAAAAAATTTCTTGTATGAAATTCATTTATTTCCAAATATTTTATATCCTCGAAAATATTTACGAGTGCAAATAACTTTTTTTCTGTCTAAGTTAAAATTGAATTGAAGAGAAAATTGTCTTCCTTGCAATATTTATTAGAACCATTCTTCATTTTTTTTAGATGGGGCAGTGTAAAAGATTTATTCAGATGGGTGCTCTCTATTCTGAACTTGTGGCTGTAACTGCATCAGGTCAGCTTTGTCAATGGAAATGGAATGAACCAGAACCTTATCGTGTTGAGGTAAGTTTTTTTTTTTTTTTTTTTAGTTTTCAGGTTTCGGTTATCCGAATAAGTTTTATACAGGAAATTTTGAGCTTTGCAGAAGTGTCCTTCTTTTGTCATTTTCATGATAAAAGTGAAATGTTTTTATTAATTCAAATTATTATTCTTGAGAACATTTCAAACATTGTTAGAGGGAAGTCGTGGTGGCTCATGGGATAGAGCATTCACTTTTCAATAAGGTGAACAAGGTTCGTATTGTATTGTGAAGTATCCTTGGTGGTATCCAAGTAAGACACATAATAACTAAAGTATGATTTTAATAAAACAGCAAACATAACATAACAATAACATGCTTGCAGCACATAACAAGGTTAGTGATGAACATCTATTAGGAATGTGTTTATATACTCTCTGGAAAGGTAAGGCAGCGCCGCTATTCAGAAACTACAGGCTGTCGTCGTTGACTCTTAGTGATGACGGAAGGTGACGTCGATTGACATCACAACACCCCTTTGCCTATTGATTGGGCTCAAAATTACAAGGCTACTGAGTTAAACATTAGTAACCGTGAAACTAAAATTGGGTCGGCTGTTCAACGATGTTTATAAAATAAAATAAAAATATTGCAATAGGAGGGTTTGGTACAAGTTTTTAAAAGTTCAAATTTCTTATAACTGTTTTAGACCCTTAAGATGTTCTTTTAAAAAGTTGTATATTTTAATACTTTACCCCATTCTTAGGCTTCCAGGTTCTTATTTTTGATATCTCTCAAAAGAAATATGATCTGTTTTATGTAAAAAGTCTGATACTCAATAAGGTTCAACATGTTTTTAAGATCTGTTACATGTTTAGCATGTGATTTTTTTTTAAAATTTAATATTTATAATAAAATTAGGTTATATTTTAGCAGTTTTTCACACAATTGTAAAATTAGATTTTACCATACTTATTTAAGTAAAATATTTAAGAACTACAAGAAGCTATTTTAATTTCTAAGAATTTCATTACACTTACTTCTCCTTCCATATGTTGCATTTTAGTTTCCTTGTATTTAAAAATAACATATTAAATAACTTGGAAATGATTACTATTATTTCAACTAGTTTGCAATTATAATCTGTTAAAAAAAAACTGTTTTCATATTTGATAGTTCCTTTTGCTCTTTCCTTTTCTTCCATGTAGAAGAAAGTTATTTCTTCCATAATGAACTTCTCCACTGCAGAAATTTGGTATCCCTGATTATGATAATTAAACTATATTGTTAATAATGTTATGCATAATGATTGATGATATAATATCGACACGAGCATAGTTCATTAGGGTAGGTTACATAGTTACTTTATTATATAATTTTTTTTTGTGAGGATTTTCGAAACTTAAAGCATTATTTAGAAATGAACAAAGGCACATTGGAAGTGGGGTAGAGGTTGAGGAGAGTAGCTTTTGACCATGTCAACCGTCATCCATGAAAAGGTACCCCGACATAGAGTCGAGTTAACATGTCTTATATACTAGTGAATTGTAGTTGTAATTTTGTAGTGGTAGATACACTACAAGGTCATAGTTGTTTTTATATTTTCATGTTGCTTATGTTCTAATTTTAATATTCTCTTTATAGACTCCTAATGTGTATCACCCAAGAACTGTGGGATTAAGTTTAAGCGGGGAGCAAATAGTGCTACTTTCAACCTGTTCCGTACGAGCAACAGTGGTGACTGAAAGTGGAAAGTGTGCAACGTGGTTGGATGACAGCCTGTCCTTAATTTCTTCTAAGTTAGACCATTCAGCTCAGGTGTTTCCCGAATTTCAGTTGGAGAAAATTGTTTCATTGCATGTATGTTCTTTGTATTCCTGTGTATGTCTAGAATCTGGTGCAATATATTGGTGGTAAGTTCCATATTTATGTTTGATTACACTAAATCAGGTCAACCATTTATGTTTGATTACACTTATCCTTTATTTCCTGAAAAAAAAGTTTAAAAAGTGCTTAAAGGTGTTTATTTTTGATTTACTTTTTTAAAAGCCCTTAAAGGTACTTTTTTTTTTAAAAAAAATTGTGGTTTGTAAAAAGTGCTTAATTTTCTATCTTTTAAAAAGAGATTTTTTTTCTTTGCTGTGTTTGTTCTAAATGACAAAAAAAAAAAAAAAAAAAAAAAAAAAAAAAAAAAAAAAAAAAANAAAAAAAAAATGCATGATTTTTGCATTTCTCTCTGCAATATTTATCTGAAACTAGTTCTTTTTTTTTAATCATGATTATGTAAAGCTTTTGAGAATGATTTTGAATTTTATTGATTTCATGTTTATCAATTAAGAACTTTAAACCATAGAAATTTTTTTTATTTTTTATTACTGTACAAATCTTAGTTCTGATTATTTTTTTTGGAAAGTGATTTGAAATATTTTTTGAGTACTTAAAAAGTACTTAAAATGTGCTTATTTATTGTTGATAAATCTGGCTATGCACCCTGTAGGAGGTAAAACATTACAATATGGAAACAATGTAAAAATCTTCCTTTAACCCTTCTCTCCCCCGTGATATTGACGGGCTGGAGTGTTCTTTAGTAATGCATCAATAAGTATAAAACTAATTCATTTTTTTTTTGCCCGGAAAACATTTTATTTCTCATTTTACACACCATGTAGCAGTACCGGATATTTTTAAGGTAATTGTAAATAGTTAGTTTATTTTAAACTAGATACTAGCACTAATCAAATACCTGTAATTGGCAAAATATACACTTTTATGACCTTTTTCTTGAAAATTAACCAATCGTTAAGGGGTTAATAAAATCATTATCATCATTATTTTTCTAAAATAAAAGTTTCCTTAAGACATAAAGTTTACAGAAGGAAAACTCTGATATTTTTCTTGTGTTTTGAAAATTGGGATTTTCCATTTTCTCAAGTTTTGATAGATGCGTTGTATATGAATGAATATCATATTTAAAAAAATAAATAAGTAAGTTATAAAAAAATAAATAAATAAAAATTAAAGTTATAGATATTCATTACACATCTAAGAGAAATTAAATTGGAGGAAAAGAATTAAAAATATAGAGTGAAATGCAATCCAAATGAAATCTTTATGAATAGAAGAAAGTTGTAAAATAACTATCACCCTTAAATGTCATGATTATCGCTCATTCAAACTTTTAATAAAGTAAATCTGTCTTCATTAAATGTATGAAAAGTGCTTTATACTTTAATATGAATTTTACATCTAAGATAAAAAATATTGAAAGCTACAATAACTCATTAATTTAATAAAAATATACAAAACTGTTAAAACTTAAAAATGTTCTTTTACTCTTTAACTTTTTTAAAGCTTTCGCTGCAAATTTTGCCAATAAAGCTAATATTTTAAAACCTTCCTATAAATTTAAAATTATATTTCAAGTTTGATTAAAACGTTTAACATAAATTCAGCAAAAGTATGAATGTTGCAAGCAATTTAACTTAGTTTATTTGTAAAGGTCAAATTTGATACATTTATGCCTAAGTGTTTAAATTTCGGTTTATAAAAGCAGCCGTTTTATAAAATCGAATTTTCTCAAAATGAATACGGTGGTTTTATATGCGTTTTAATATGTGGTGATCACTATATTTTTTTTAAAAAAAACTAAAATCAATTCAGGTAATTCCTTCATTTTTTTTTGATGATAGTTTTTTTGGAAATTATTTATCATTTTCAGTTTTTTCATATGTTTTTTCAAATTCCAATATTCTTTATACAATGATATTAAGATGCGCAAATTTCGAATTCGAGTGATAATTTTTTTACTCATTCGAGTCTTGATGATTCCATAATAATTTCACATTGTTCATTATATGATAGATTTTGTGCAGTTATTTACCATTTTTTTCAGCCCCCTTCACATGGTTTTTCAATTTCAGATATTTTTAGTACAGTATAGAACCCGTTATCCGGAAACTAAAAAACCGGAACGAAATTCGATGAATTTCTCCGCCAATTTTAAAAAAAAAAAATTTTTCTTCCTCATAAGATTTCAGGATTTTTCTTTCTTTTTTGAAAGATGTTTTCCTTACCATCATTTTGGAAATAATCATTAGTGTATTACTTCATTGTTTTTTCTTCTTTTTAAGATTATTTCCAAATATTTTTTTTTTTTTAGTTTGACTATAAAAAACGGCTTTTTGTAGCGATTCAGAAAACTGGAAAAATCAGTTATGCGGAATAGTGATGGTCCAGATCGTTCCGGATAATTGGTTCCCTACTGTACTTTATAACTCCATGTCTTTGGATGCTGTTATTTATAATTATTACAAATTCTGATATTTATTATTACAATTATTATTACAAATTCTGATTTTTTTTACTTTTTGACTAGCTTAGTTTGCAAAGATTCTATTCTAAATCTTTGTCAAAATACAAGAATTAATCTCATTTTAAAACTAGCTTATAAACTGTGTTAATTTAACTGCTTATTTTTTAAGTCAAACTATCTTATTACAAAAAAGGTTTGTTTTTTAATGATGAAATTAAGAACTTTGGTTTTGCCCCCCACCATTTTACAAGGTTGCTGCTCCAAAGGGAGAATAGGTAACTACTTGAAAATACAGGGAATTTAAAAATCACAGAGACTTTTGAGTTTTTCTTGAGAAATTGGGGAAATACAGGGAATTTTGTTTCATATTTTCGTCCTTACAAAAATGGTAACCATTTAAAGTGCAGTGTATGAAATATTTAAGGATGATATTTCGCTCATACTGAACTAGTTCATTTACTAAACATTATTTGTTTTAAGTATGCTCAGCTGTTCCTTTTTCCTTAAAGTTTTTTCAGCAATTATAACTAGTATAGTTAGCCAAATACAACACATGCAAGAGCACAGTGATTGTGTTTTCCTCATAATATATCGTGTATAATATGTACAGGGATTTTTTTTTTTCAAGATTTGAGTGGTGACCCCAATTTAGATAAAATGCATTTCTTTTGTACGAATGTCTAACCGTGTTTTAAATAGTATTATACTTATTAGCACTGACTGACTGTGTAAATTTAATGTACTTATCATACTTTCTGAACGCACCGGAGTAGGATAAGAGTGTAATGTAATGTAATCCAGCCTGTTAGTACAAATGGGGTAATCAGATTTTTAGAGAAGTTTACGGACTATAATTTGTTTTTATTTGTGAGTTTATTGAATTGCTTTTTTTATTTTTTATTGTAGGGGTGTGGCACCCTATGCACAAAGAAAGAGGCTTTGGGAGAAAGCAAGAGCAAAATCAAAAAGACAATCAGCTTCATTTTCCTCTGAAATTGTCACTGGCGCTCAGGTAATACTTTCAAGTTTTTGTAAATTTCAAATCAAGTTTTTGAAATTTTCGTTACCTTAGTGTTTCTGTGTAGAAAGATTTTGAAATTTTGCTCAAATTTATGACTGCAATATGTTGTCACAAGCAAGGGGTATTAGTACATGTTCATTAAAAATGTCACAGTATAAATGAAAAATTTTAAAAAGATAGTTTCACAAAATGTAGCAGATCGTCTGCTTATTTGTGGGATTAAGTAGTCTTGCAACTTCAGGCAAATAGCAATGAACTTCTGATTATCAGTGGATTTAAGTAACCTTGTAATCTTAATGTAAGATTTCATTGACACTGGTGCTCATGTCTGTGGTGCACCTTTTGGATCGTGGACTTTTTTTATTAATTGCCATATATGATTTACTACAATTCTCTTTTAATCTTTTCTGCCCATGCACAATATAAAAGACCTACTTTAATGACTTATATCTTGCAGAGTTTTAAACAAATTGTTCTCAGATTTTAAAGCAATAATTTTGTAATTAATTCTACATATGAAACATTGTTTAATTTCATTGAATATTTTTAATGTTATATCCAAAGAACTTAAGACAAAACAGAATAAGGAAATAATATCTCATCATCAGCTCACGTGAATATATCTGAAAAGAAAAGACTACTTTCTAATATTGTATCAATATAGTCAAAGCAAAATATATTACTACAATAATGTGAGAAACACCAAAAAAATTTGAAATGAAAGTAGAACTGTATTATATCAGGGTGCGTAGCGTTTGTAAAAAGTGCTTAAAGCTGCTTTTTTGGGGATTTCGTTTTTAAAAGCTTTTAAAGGTGCTTTTTTCAGCTGGCGTTTTTAAAAAGTGCTTTTTTTTCGAGTAATTGTTTTTCTCTTCAGTGATATCTGGTGGATCCCATGCATTTCACGAAAAAAGGGGAGTTTGCTACGTAATCATCCACGCGGACTTCATGTCGTACCCACGTTATGACTTNATAAAAGACCTACTTTAATGACTTATATCTTGCAGAGTTTTAAACGAATTGTTCTCAGATTTTAAAGCAATAATTTTGTAATTAATTCTACATATGAAACATTGTTTAATTTCATTGAATATTTTTAATGTTATATCAAAAAAATGTAAGACAAAACAGAATAAGAAACAATATCTCATCATCAGTTCAGGTGATTATATCTGAAAAGAAAAGACTACTTTCTATTATTGTATCAATATAGTCAAAGCAAAATATATTAATAAAATAGTGTGAGAAACACCAAAAAAATTTGAAATGAAAATAGAACTGTATTTTATATATATATATATATTGCTTAACATGTTTTTGTGAAAAGGACTCTAAGGTAAAGGGGGGGGGGACTATTGTGTTTTGTTTTTAGAACTGTTTATAAAAACAAATAGAATGAGATTTTTAATGTGTCATATGCTGTAGGTGGTTCTACGTAATAGTCCGATGTATCACACTGGAGCCCTTGCATTTACTAATTCTGGAAATGTTCCCAAAGTTGGTCAGCTCATGTCTGCGGCATGGAATCTCACAGATTCTTGCCGTTTCAAAATACTGCCTCCAGGCTCTCTCAGGTGACGTTTGAAAACAATTTGCTTATTTGATTGATGTGTTAAATGGATTTTTTTATTAAACTTATGGTTATTTTAGTGAAAGGAGAAGTGAGAGCAAGGATACTTCAAAAATTGAGAGTAAAGTGGACCGCCAAGAAATGCCACCTCCCCCATCTCCTGCCTCCTCAACATGCAGTGAACCTGCCTCCAGTCCACTGCCTTCCAGTAAACAATTAATTTTTTCTTTACTGTTTGTGAGACAAATTTTATTATTGAATGAAGTAAAATGTCTTGTTTGAAATACAGTCTGATCCCAATCTTTTATTAAATATATTGTCCATTATCTTTTAAAGCAGGGGTGTCAAACTCGCGGCCCGAGACGAACATTTTTACAGCCCAGTCAATATATCCAACGCAAAGTAAAAAATTAAATAGAAATGTGAGTTAGAAAGGAAACTAGCATATGAAATTATAATATACTTTATTTATAAACTATACGGATAATTTTAAATTGTACGTGCGAAAATGTAGAATTCTAATTGGCTTGCGGCACCTGCCATATATTGCCAGGTATATTGCATCGTATCAAAAATACGCAGAAAAAATTTAAAATCTTAGAACAGAATTTGAAACAAGGTTTAAAGATTTTAATTCTTCGTAAAACAAATTTTGTTTGTTTTCGTCGATTTTTCTCAATAAATATAGACTTAGTATCCAGTAGTATGCAAATGGATTTCACCCTCAAATTTTAGGGCAAAATTCATTGAAGTGGGTATGCCTGAATTTTTCAAATATTTACTGGCAAGGTTTGAAAATACTCAAAAATTCGCGTATGAAATTATTTCCATGTTTGGAAGTACTTATAAGTGCAAGCAATTATTTTCTGTTATGAATGGAAATAAATCTTCTGTCCGAAACCGTACTAATAACGCTCACATTGGGTCAATTTTGAAAGTAGTCTCGGCCAATAAAATTTCTCCCGAAATAGGAAAGATAGTAGCAGAGAAGAGATGTCAAGTATCAAACAATAATTTAACTTTATATATGTTAATTACAATGTACTATTCAAAATAAAAATATTTGTTTCTATGAACATTGATTTATTATTTTTTTTTTTTGCGGCCCACCTAAGCATTGTTTATTTGGCCCAAGTTAGCTTTTAAGTTTGACACCCCTGTTTTAAAGCAATCTAATTTACATAATTTCATGATTATTTCTTAACTTTTTTTTAACCCACATTTCTTCATTTATCTGCATTTCTTCATTTAACTAAAAAGGTTTTGTTTATGAACTGTTTTATAAATTAACCTCTTCTTGCAACAACAGAAAAAGCCAAATTTTATTCTGGATGCGTAGCGTGTTTAAAAAGTGCTTATCATTTTTAAGCCCTTAAAGGTGCTTTCTTTTATTAGGTGTTTTTAATAGTGCTTAATTTTCCTTGAGTGATAATTTTTGAAAAGTGCTAATTTCAAAAATGAGATTTTTTCTTCTATACCATGCTGGTTTTCGCCATGTATTATGCAAAAGCGTGTTTTTCACATTGTTCTTTTCAACGTTTTCCCAATTCATTCAAACACAGTGCATTTCGGCTTACTGCCATAGCGTATGAAAGTGCCAATCATTTGACATGTTTTATGAAATACTTGCAGGACCGCATGTGCATATCAACCTCGTAATTCTTAG
Source organism: Parasteatoda tepidariorum (assembly GCF_043381705.1). Classification (NCBI taxonomy): domain Eukaryota; kingdom Metazoa; phylum Arthropoda; class Arachnida; order Araneae; family Theridiidae; genus Parasteatoda; species Parasteatoda tepidariorum. Next base: position 6,491,055 of record NC_092206.1, read on the forward strand.
CTGGATTAAGTGGGAATTATTCTTGCACTCTTGTGCAACTCTGCTGCATTTTGCAAGAGATTATCATTTTCAGGCTTCATTTTCCTCCCTCTAAAATCGAACCGAAAAATCTCTAACTTTTTATGGTGTCTCATGTAATTTAGAAAGAGTTTTTTTTTGTCAGAAGCTAGTTATTTTATCATAATCATGTAAAGTCTTTGAAAAATATTTTACATTTCGTTAATGTATATAATGCTTAAAAATAATTTTTAGTGCTTAAAAAGTACTTAAAAGGTGCTTATTTTCTGTTGAAAGATTTAGCTACTCACCCTGTTATAGCTTAATCTTCGTTCACCAGCAGTTATCCTTGCTTTGTATTTCTTAAACATAATGCCTTTGCATTTACAGTATCCCTTTTGCTATTTTTCCTGCTTGAGTATGTAAATAAAGCTTTACTTAAACTTATTTTTGCATCACAGTTTGTATTAACTTTTTTTTAAATTAATGTGTTTTTAGAGCGCAAACATAGATCAAGCTTGCAGAGTAGGGAAGATGGAGATCGTAAAGAAGAAGAACAGTGGACACTAAAAGATGTCATTTTTGTAGAAGATGTTAAAAATGCTCCTGTTGGGAAAGTAGTTAAAGTATGTATTTCGTATTATAAATTTTTCTTTCTTTCTTCTAGGTAATATAAATATTAGATTTCTATCTTACATAAAAAATGTTTTTTCTTCTTCATAGTTATTTTTAATTTTCAGTATTAGTTATAAATGTATGCTTAAAATGATTTGGTTTAATCTCAATCTTTAAAGGCATCATTATAGCCAATCTTTAACTCACTGATGGTTCTGTAGGTCAAAAGTCGTATTTTAACCTGCAGTCTTCCTTTTTTCCATGTTATTAGATGGGAAAAACAGTGTATTGGAGCGAAATGTTTTCCCGAATTTGCCCAATTCCTAAACCATCAGTGGGTTAGCAATTGAGAAAAATTGGGAAAACTTGATTGAAATATTATTGCTATGAGGGATTTCTTTTTTTCGAAGGGGGGGGGGGTCAAAACTGAGAAATTAAAAAAAAAAGTTTTTTTTTTCTTTCTTCCTTACAAACTTTTTTAAAATCTGTTTGATGTCAAGATTCTTACTGTTTTTCTTTTCTTTTTGTGAATGTTTATGTATATGATTTGTTGTGTGACTTGTCCTTCCCTCAATTTTTTTTCTTTTACTTCTAATTGTTAGAATTTATTTACTTCTAATTGACAGTATAAATCAGTCTCTGAATTTAAGCTTAAGGATAGGGATGATATTTTTAATTGTGCGAAGAATTGTTAGGCAGTGAACATCTCACATTAAAGTGACCTAAATGACTTTAAAAAATATATAAAATCTAGTCAAAGAAAATAATTAAATTGATGAACTGTTTGAAATTGAGGTTTATTTCTTGCAATTTTAATTTTTATAAGCGGTTTACTAGGGAATTGTAACGGACATCATTTTTGAGTGTCTGATTACGTTTGATTGTGTTGGTAAATAAATAATTGAAGACAAAAAAAACTTGATGAAATTCATAAAAAAAAAAGAACCATGACAACGAAAACTTATCCAATTTAGATGAGATCGTAGTCGAAATTCATTTAGCAACCCTTATCTGTTCAGCACAACCTGACTCTCTTTCCACCCGCTGCTCTAAAATTCCAATCTCGTTTCTTAGCCAGTCTTGTACTTCCAGCTAGAATCAAATCCTTTTGCCGACTAGCACAAACTGTTGTGGATCTTTACAGAGACCATTCACTGAATTATTTTTGCAAAGTCATAAGTTTTGTCAATCTTGAAAAAATTGTCGATGATTGAAAAGAAAAAGCAAACAAAGTTGTTAGGGTTTTTTATTGGAAATCTTTGTTGATAATTGATAATAACCATCTCCAGTGGTCAAAAATTATAAAAGTATCTAGTAAATTTTGATTTAGCAAGACAAACAGGCTATGGCAATTTTAAATGAACTCACTTTATTAAACCTGCACATTTTTTTAATTACCCTATTTGAAGAGTGTTAAGTTTTTCCCAAATAAAGCTACAGTGTAAAGTCGCGTATCCGGAATCGGTGGGACTTCCAGAAGTCCGTATAATACACCTCCAAGGTAAACAAAGCTTAAAATGACTTAATAAACGATCTGAATCTAAGAAGCAAAAAATAAATAAACACTATTTTTACGGGGAATAATGTTTTAGCATTAAAATATCTAATCAATCAAATATAAAATATTAGAAAAAAAATATTGCTGAAAATATGGAAAACGAAAAAAATTTAACAGTTACGAAAATATTAATCCGCCATTTTGAACTAGAACGATTCAAGCAGGAAGGGGAAATTCTGGAACAAAGCTTAAAATGATCTAAATCTAAGAAGCAAAAAATAAATAAACATTATTTTTAAGGGGAATAATGGTTTAGTATTAGAATATCTAATCAATAAAATATGAAATATTAGAAAAAAAATATTATTGCTTAAAATATAGAAAACTAAAAAAAATTGACATATGAAAATAATAATCCGACATTTTGAACTGGAATGATTCAAGCAAGAAAAGAAAATTCCCGTCATTCATTAAGGTGGGTAGATGGAGGAGAAAAATTCATTTCCTCCTTATTTGTGAAGGAAAATAAGTGTAAAGAGGAGATCATTTAAGTTGAGGGTGGGGAGGTAACAAATTATTGTTTTCTCTCCAATCATTGGCTATCAATCAAGCATAAAGGCGGGACACAGCTGATCGGATTCTCTTTATTTTTTCTTTTATGACTGAAGAAAGAATGTTACCCCTTTTTTCCCCCCGCCTCCTAAATATTACATGGTATGGGGAAGAACGAATGTTTTGTTTCTCAAGGACCTGTATCCTTTTTAGACCTATTCAAATTTTCCATTCTTACTCCCCCCCCCACCTTAACGCTTGCCCTGTTTACCCTTTTCCACAGTATTTCTTCTTTCAATAAAAAGGTTCCAGGAAATGCCTCTTTTACTAGCCACCTGCATGGGAAAGGAGGGGGGGGGAGGGCGGTCTTTTGAAAACAAATCTCCCTCTTTTTCCTACATTCCAAGGGAGGAGCGTCACTAACGGTCACTCAATGGTCTTGGTAGATCTTCACTTCCCCTTTCTGGTGATTTATGGGTTCGATGCATAAATCAGAGGTTCAGTGCAAGCTAGAAAAAGAGGAAATGTGTCAAAAGATTTTTATTTTTTTTTTAGGAAGGGGAAGATGGAGAGATGTTTGTTTATTTTGATTGTTAAAAAGTGTCCGGGAAAGGGACGTCCAGATATGGGACATTGCACTGTAATGTAAATCAACTCTCAGTTTAACTTAGTTTCTATTGTCACGTTAATTGATAAGTTTTGAGTTCATGATTTTGATGCCTTTTGTGCCAAAAGTGAAGTATTTTGATTAAAAAGTTGACATTTCTGTTAAAATTAAATATTTTCAAAATAATAATCAAAACTTGTATGTGCCAGGGGTTTGTTTGAAAAATGAGACTAATGTTTGTGTTCTAGTAAATTTTAAATTAGTTCTCATTAATATATCTCATGAACAATCCTAATATTAATTTTTGTTATATTAAAGGTGGATGGATCTTACGCGGCTGTCAGCTTTTCAAACAGTAGTGCTGGTTTCCAAACCCAATTCGGCTCCGCTAATGAAGATTTAAGTATATTTCTCCAAGATTGTAGGCTAATGCGTAAGGATGAGCTGTTGGTCGTGAAAAGTGGGAATACTCCAAGAGTTCCAGATTGTTTCCAGAGGACACCCCGTAAAGTTAATATTGCAGATACAAGTTCCATTCTGAGTATGGCTGTGGATGGACAAGGTATTCATTTATACCTAGCCTTATTTAACTTTCTCGATATCTGATATGTCTCTTACTTTGTTAAAGGGAAATTGCTTAAAAATACAAATACTAGCTCTAAGTCAGGATTGCCACAAGCGACTAAAATGCGACCATTTGCAACTATTTTCGGTCTGAGGCGCGACTATGGCAATTTTTTTTGCCTGAAAATTTTTTTTCAAGAAACGAAAACTATTGGGAGATTTTTCTGTGCTTCTAGCTATGTTTTTTTAAAAGCATAAATTGGGTTGACTACCTGCGGCTCCCCAGAGCTACTAAACACAATGAAATTTTTTTAATTTTTTTTTTACAAAAATAAAAAATTTTTAATTGCAAATTTGAGTCATCACTTTTAATTGCACTCAATTCGCGTTAATTCCATTGTAAGTCTATTTAGTTTCTCGATTGCCTTTTGAATGGTTGTTGCTACTAAATTCTGCATGATTTTAAAAAATTTAATTTTTAATACAATATAACGATGCATGAATTTCGAATTTGCTTAATCACTTTTCACAATGTATGTATGCATATATATAATATATAATTGCTAAAAGGAAAAATCTTTTTAAAAAATTATGTTTTTTAATAAAAAATTATTTTTCTGAATTAATTCTAGTTATTAAAAATATTTAATTTTCTAAAAATATACAAATTTTTTTGATTCAGCAATTTAGTGCTGGAACACTAATGTTTATATAAAAATTATCATATTGGCCACCAACTTTACTAAATGCATCACGGTTAAGTCATTTAATAAAATTTTAGTCATATTATTGAAAATTTTTAATTCTTATTTAAGCAACTAATTTCATAGTTTTTGGCAACTATTTTCATGCTTTAGGTTACTAAAAGCAACTATTTTGTTCATTTTTTTTCTGTAGCAACCCTGTAAGTGCATTCACTTATTTTTAAATTTTACCCTTTATATTGTTTTTGAATATGGACTTTTCTTTCTCTAGTTTGTAATTAAAAAATATTTTAATTGTAGGTATTCATGCAGTTGTTAAGAATGGTGACCGCCTGAGTTATGTTCTGTATAATATATCTTCTGGGAAAGCCATACAAGACAGTCCATTTCCAATCGATACACAATCCTTCTTAGGACAAGACACCCGATTGATTTCTTTTGGAATTAGTGGAGAGGTTTGAACATTTCTTTATTAACATTTATTTTTTTCCTCTTTCTATTTTTTTTTCTTCTTTTTTCATTACTTAATATAGTTAACGTGTTGGATTTGGTAAATTTCACCGGCAGTACCATATTGGTAAGGGAGGGACCATGTAATCAATTGTAAAGGCAGCATCAATGCACAAAGTTAGACACTTTTTGAGTAACAAGTGTTTTGTTCCATATGCGATCAAGAAGGTATTTAAAATCCACAAATTAGACCAGAGTTCTTTGTTTCAGACTAAAACCATCTACGAACTACAAAATATTCGGATCTACATGACAAAATTTGTGTAAAGTTCACAAATATGAATAACTTTTTTATTTTATTTCTGTAGTTACATTTCTGCAGGCTACAAATGGATCAAGCATAGTATTTTTTCTTACAAACATAACAACTAGTGATGTAATGAATAATGATTTAGCCGAATACCAAATATTCGACCAAACAAATTGGCTGGATAGCAAAATTTTATTTTTGCTAATCAAAACTTAGCTATATTATTGGTATTGAGTAAAGGGGGAAAAATTACAATAGTTAATCGTTAAGACTAACGTTAAAGTTGAAAAAAACTACAATAATTATTTATTAGGATTGGGAAATAGCAAAATCCTCTTAATTTAAAACAGAAATTTAATTCTAAAAATATTTTCCAAAAAAAAAAAGTATCCATAAAACGTTGAAAGAAATAGTCTATCAGAAACGCTTTTGAAAATGCTGCACTATTATAAAAACACCCATAAAAGCAAAAGATTATCGTAATTTAATATATAAAAGATATGAGTTCAGGCAGTTTAGTTTCAATCGCTGAAGAAAAAAATTTCAAAATATCATAAAAGCTAGCAATATATTGGTAGAGAACTTCAATTGCATAATCCTTAATTATTCTCTCATAATTTGTTTTAATTTTGATATTTTGAAAATTTCTTTTCAGTATTTGAAACTTCGAGGAATTCTCTAGATTTTTCTGAACTCACTTTTTATATACCTTATTTTAAATAAACTATGGAGGTGAAAAAAAAATTGAGATAGAAAGTTTCACCCATGGTTTTGCGTCCTCTTAATTCTTGAATGAAAATTTTAAAGCTAAACATTTCAGTTTTCTAATAACTATATTTTCAAGGAAAAGTGAAGAAAAAGAAAAGTATAACAGAAATAAATCATAATAAAAACGTAATAATTTTTTTTTTTTTTTAAAGAAAGGGCTAGATAGAAATCATTACTAACTCCTTTAAATATGATGCACTATTATAAATCATCAGAAAAAAAAAGATGGAAATTTTTCTTCTTCTCAATTCTTTAAACAGAAAGTGTAGAAAAAACTCCGAACTTAACTGGCCTGAATCTAATTAAAAAATATCTGCAGTACAAAACTCTGTTTATTGTTATAAAGTAGCCTAGTTTCAATTTTTTAAATTTCCTTTTCCCATTCATCTTTTAGAACATAATTTTGCAAGCCCTATGCATGTTTTAGAACTTAATAAATAATATGTAAAAACTATTTCTAATAATGTATAGTAAAAAATATGTTTTCAGATTATTCCTTATTAAATCTATTCAAATTCCAAGAAAAAAAAATTGTCAAAAAATTCTTTTCCAAAAAATACTTTGCCGAATATTTGGAAGAGCATGCAGCAAAAGGGCCGAATCCCAAATAGTGGTCAAATAATAGTTACATCCCTATTAGCAGCAAATAATTCTCTAATTGTGGATTCTTAAATTTTTTATTCCATTGTACTCCTGCAGTTCTTTCTGCCGCCCATTGTAATTTCAAATTTTAAAATATTATAGTTTTCAGCAAAAAAAAGAGAAACAAATTCCGCAAAAGCACTTGAAATTGCCATAACTTTTGAACAAAAACTCTATTTGCCTTCTTGTGGTCTGCAGAGCAGCCAGCATAGTATTTCTTACATCAAGTTTAACAGTTAATAATTCATGAAAGATTATTATTTTTTAAATTTCATTCCCTGTACATTTTTCTACAATACATCGTAATTTGGGGTTTCAAGCCCTATAATTTTTGCAGTTCAAAGCAAATGATTATGTTAAGTTGAGCAGTGTCTGCTATTAGGATTTTTTAATATAAGGAAATTGCAAATTATTATATATATAGCTAATGGAAAGCTATAATTTAGTAGTTTCATGTCACTTGAATTCACTTAGTCTTTTTTTTTAATTTTTTTTTATCTGTTTTAAACATAAAATAATAAGTTACATCCATGATCCTCATTTTTATTCTGGATAATAGCTTGAATGTCAATGAAATAAGACTTTTAATTATTTTCTTAACTCTAAGAATATATTTATTAAGTAAAATATATTTTCCTCTTAAGTCAAGGATTTAAAAAAAAAAAAAAAAAATCAGTTAATTTAAATCACTGAATATTTTAAAAAAAATCAATTGAATTAAATCACAATTAAAATCATGATTTAAATCATACCTCGGATTTAAATCAATGTAAGCGATATAGGTCTGTCAACAAGTTGTAGTTTTTCCCCCTCCACTTTTGAGTAAGAAAATGTTCTCCAAATATAGTGCCTTGGGCTATCCATATAGTAGTCTTGGTATTGACGTAATAGATGTTTCAAGTGTATGTGTATTTTTTCTCCAAAATACAGTATAAAAAAATTTTGAATTAGTTTTTAAAACACTTGTTTGAAATGATTTTGTATTATAATCAGGGTTTGTACAGGCTCATTATACTCCTTAGAAACTCCTTGGAAATAAAAAGGTCTCCAAGGATTTCTTGGAACTACTTAGGTTTCCAAATTAGTCCATAGAAACTCCTTATATTATTGTGTTGCATAGATGAATTTACTAAGTCCGCTGATGAATTTGCTGTCTAAGCAGGGAAACGAAATGATATTACTTAGCTCTCAAAATCTAATAAAACTTTAAAGGAAAAAAAATTGAATTGCAAGAGTTAGAAAAAAATAATTTTAATTTTACATGTTACAAGCAAACTTAATTAATGATTTACTGTTTTTTGTATGAAATGCCTTAGATTTTATGTATTCAAATTTTAAAATATAAGATTGATAGGTTTTTATGTTAATCTTTAACATCTGTACTATGTACTTTAACAAGATTTATTAAAATATTTGAAGCTGGAAAATGTATTTTTGTGTGAAAGTGATAACTTTATTAAGTTTGACTAAGTCAAAATTTATTTCAAAAAGGCTAGAAAAAAATATCATTTGCAAAATATTCATTTTTGCAAATTCTTTATAGAAACGGCTTTTTGATTAAAAAAAAAAACTTTCTAGTTATCTTTTACGCAAAGTTTTTAAATTTTTGACTTGGATACTCCTTGAATTTCTTCTTCTGATCTCTGTATGAACCCTGAATAATATTTTTGGTGCATTTTATTCTATAGAATGAGACAGTTGCTGTGTTACTTGATGGCAATAGTGCAATATATCCTTTGTCAAAAGATTGTACAGACAGTATAAGAGATCCTGTGTGGTTAGATCTACCCCCAGCAAGAGCTATTGGACTTGGTGTTCACTCATTAAAAGATGTTACGGCCGGACAAAAAAACCAAGTTGCCATTGTGGTTTTAGCACTAGAAGTAAGATTTCTCTTTTATAAAAAAGTTACGCTGGTTATTGAAATTTATTTTGTTGCTATTTACTATTGATTATTGTTCTTATTGTTAACCCTATTGATTTCCTCTGCAGCATCAAACTTTGCTTCCACCAATATTTAAATGTGAACAAGAAACTGTGCGACAAACTCTTTCATCTTTAGAACGAGATTCTGGTAAGTAATGATTTATTATTCAAATTTGCTTAATCACTTATTATTCAAATTTGCAGTTATTATTCAAAATCAGTTATTCAAATTTGCGTTCAATTAATGAAACGCTGTTTATTATGTATTTATGAACGAACGCTGTTTATTATTTACTAACTGTTTACTATCAGGGTTGCCACCTTGCAAGTCGAACAGGGAATTTAAAAATCACCTAAAATAGCAAGAAAAATGCAGGGAATTTTTATCTTTCTTTTACGAACTGGGAAAATTACAGGATATTTCGTTTCTTCTTTTAAGAAATGGTGACCTCTTAAAGTGTGATCTGTGGGACATTTAAGGATCATATTTCAACTGTAATAAACTTTCATTTAATATAGCTTTATCTGTTTTAACATGGTGCGTAGCCTTTTTAAAAAGTGCTGAAAGCTGCATATTTTCAATTTTTAAAAGCCCTTAAAGGTTTTTTTTTTCATGGTGTTTTTAAAAAGTGCTTAATTTTTCCTTTTTGAGAAAGAGATTTTTTTTCTTAGCCATGTCAATTTTTGCCACACATTATGCAAAAGCACGCTTTTCAACGTTTTCACAATTCATTCAACCACAATCTATTTCAGCGTACCGTCGGTCCATAGCGCATGAAAGCGCCAATCATTTTGCAGATTTGATGAAATACTTCCGAGTCTGAATGTGAATATTGTGAGATAGGCTCGGTGAGATTTTTGCATTCTCATGTGCAACTCTGCTGCATTTTGCAAGATATTCTCAATTTCAAAATATTTTTAGTAGGGTGACCCGGGGTAATTCACGATCACTCTGTTTCTGGGGTAAATAATGATAACCTAAGTTTTATTTTTTAAAAAATTATTTTTTTTAAGTTTGAGACATGGACAAGAAAGCTTGTACACTTTACTAAAGTATAACTACATTTACTTAATAATAGTTTTTTTTGTTTAATTTAACAAAATAAGTATCTTTTAAAATGCTTTCTGCATTTTCCATTTCAAAGATGGGTTTCAAATTGTGCACCACATTTCTGCAAATCCTTCTCTTAATAATAAATATTTTGAGTTACTTTCTTTTTTTTGATATAAAAATAGTGTAAGCTTTTGTTTAATTGTTCCACATCTACTGTAAACATTATAAGTGATTATAGGAAACTATATCAAATGTTGCCCCCTACAGATGGGGTAATTCCTGATCATTTTCATTTCTTCTTATAGTATAAAAAATAGCTAATAAGTAGTTAATTGTTTTTTCTTATGTAACAGTTCATATTTATTAAGTGGAACAACTATAAAATATATTTTAACTATAATCACAAAATTTCTTTTTAACTGTATACAAGACAAATGTGTTCTGATCTGCACCATTTCTAGCTTTTCTTACCTTTCTTCTATCTTATTTTTATGTGTGTACATTGTTAGAATAGTTTTTAAGTTGATAAATTAACCTAATATAAATATGGTGAGAAATTATAAGTCTAAAAAGAATACTAAGCTTCTAGAAAGCAAAAATAGCAAATTTCTTTTAATGATTGAAAATGAAAATTTCAGTGGGAGAGCTGCTGCCAGAGCTGAAGTGTTAATCTTTATTCCGGCTTTTAAATAAAATGTTTTAATAGCTGCTTAAAAATATCTTTTTGGTTTATTTGCTTGANACTTTTGGGGGGAATTTTTTCAGAAAAAAAAACATTATTTGACTAAATTTTTTAAATGCTTTATGTGTATTTTTAATAGGTTATTTGTCTTAATTAAGGACAATTGCTTCTTACCTAATCTTTCCCCCGGTGGATCAATATAATTTTTGAGCTATTTTTTGTTAAATTAAATTTGATTTTTTTTTGTGCAGAATTTGTTTTTAATATTGTAATTTTTTTTATTTAAAAATGTTTAACAAAAATCTGCATTACACACAAAAAGAAATCTTATGGGTAACTAATGTGTCTAGAGCTGCCATTTTTACTAAATATTCAAATTGCATTTTTAATTTCTAGAATGCAATTGTTATATATATATATATATATATATATATATGGAATGCAATTGTTATATATATATATATATACAGTGTAACGTCCCATATCTGGACGTCCTTTTTCCCGAAGGGTCTTTTTAACAATCAAAATAAACAAACATCTCTTATCGTCCCCTCTCTTTTTTAAAAAAAAAGTCTTTGGACATGTTTTTTCTTTCTCTAGCTTCTAGTGATTCATGCATTGAACCCATAAATCAACAGAAAGGGGAAGAGAAGACCGTTGAGTGATCTAAGTGACGCTCCTCAAGAATGCAGGAAAGGAGATTTAGTTTCAAAAGACCACAAATGAGCCTCTCCCTAACTTCTTTCCTTATGCAGCTGGTTAGTAAAAGAGGGATTTTCTGGAATTATTTATTAGTGTGTCAGGGGGTGAAAAAGGGTAAGTGTAGCAAATGTTAACGTAGAGGGGGAGTCACTTTCAGTCACACAAGAAAAAATAAGGAGAACCCAATCAGCATGCCGCGCCTTTATGCTTGATTGATAGCCAATGATGGGAGAGAAAATAAGAATTTGTCACTTCCCGCCCACAACTTGAATGACCAATAAGGAGGAAATAAATTTTCTTCTTCACCTACCCACCTTAATGAATGACGGGAATTTCCCCTTCTTGCTTGAATCGTTCGAGTTCAAAATTGAGGAGAGAGCAATTAATATTTTCATAACTGTCAATTTTTTTTCGTTTTCTATGTTTTAAGCAATAATTGTTTATTTTCTAATATTTTGTGTTTGATTGATCAGATATCATTCTAATACTAAATCATTATTGCCCGAAAAATGAGGTTCATTTATTTTTTGCTTCTTAGATTCAGATCGTTTATTACATCGTTTTAAGCTTTGTTTACCTTGGGATCTATTATACGGAAAAATCTACTATCCGGATACGCAATTTTGCAATGTAGTTAGCCCAATGCAGCTCATACAAGAGCACGGGGATTATGTTTTTCTTTTTAATATATTGTGTATAATGTGTATGGGGAATTGTTTTTTCTAGGTTTGAGTGGAAACCCTGTATTTATTAAAAGTAATGAATGTTGACATGAAATCTTTGCTTATTGTTTTATCATGTTTGTAGGGACACCTTTTGGACAGAATACTCTGCAATGTGTTTTGAATGAGCGCTGTGATGGAAACAGAAATATATTCCATGCTGCTGTTACAACATGCTTTCCAACTTCAAACAAGGACACTGACTTTTCAGGTAGAGTTAATAATTCATCAATGCATATGCTAATATAGCAAGCCGATTATTTGGTCCAATGTAGCAGAAGGGTGGGCCATATGACCAAACAGCCAGTTCCAACGAAGTTCATTTTTCTACTCACTTCCTCGTGTAATTAAAACTACAAGTTACAGATGTTAATATAAATGATAAATGGAAAAAAAAATATGAACCTACAAGAATTTAAACATTTATAGCTAAAATGATTAAAAACTCTTAGCTGACCATTTTAGCAATCTTTGAATGGAAAAGCAAAATAGAAAAATTTTTAAATAAAATTTTTTAAAAATGTTAAATCAGTCACTCACTCAGTTTTTTTTTAAAAAAAGATTTATTTTGTTTCTTGGAGTAAAAAGTTACTTATATAAACAGGGTTCCCACGGGTTAGGGAGAACAGGGAAAACCTGGAATTGTTAGGGAATTTTATTTTAACTCCAAAAATCAGGGAAAGTTGCAGTTTTTAACAAAAACCTGGAATATTCCTATATCATACCTGGAAAATAACCAGTCTTAAAGTTGTCAGTAACAGTAATCAGTCATCAAGATTCAAGTTAAATAATTCTAACATCTATTACAATTATTTGTTTTAAACATTTCTTCAGGATTTAGTCAAACTGAAATGTTTCTTTCCTCATTTAATGATATTTTTTACACAGAAAATCTAATATTTCACTTTACAAATAAAAGAATCAAAGTTTTAGTAGTTTAGTAAGTAGGAAATTAAATGACTATTTAAGTAATTAATTAACAAAAGAAAGCAAACTAAATATTAACTTACAAAAGGAAAAAAGGCTAACGATTAAAATTAAAATTTTGAAAATGTTATTGAATTTATTGATTTTATGTTTATAAACAAAGTACTTTAAACGATCGAAAAAATAATTTTTATTACTGCACAGACTCTAATTACAATTTTTTTTTGTTTTTGGAAGGTAATTAAAAAAAATTTTTGAGTGCTTGAAAAGTACTTAAAAGGTGCTTATTTTTTTATTGAAAAACTGGCTAACGCACCCTGAAAAAGCTAATGATTAATATTTAGCAAAAAGCAAGTTAACAATGAATCACAAAATATAACAATTAATGTTAAAAAAAACTAACAATTAATAATTAACAAAAAAATAACAATTAATAAATATTAAAACAAAAGAACTATTAAGCGATGTGAGGGAAAGAAGGCAAAATAAGAACTGCATCAATCGGAAGAGCTAATTAATCCCTTAATAAACGTACTGTTGTTTTTGTAGTTCATGTTATTTTATTTTACATTCAAAATTATTATCATAAATTATTTTGCTCAGTGTATTATATATACGTAAGCAACTTTTAAACTTATTGTTTTCTTTGTTTGCCGTCAAATTTCGAAATCGTTAAAAGTGTGCCGCGATGAAAAAAGTTTGAGAATTACTAATCTGAATGCTATGAATGATGTTTGTTGGAAGAGGGGAGGGTCTTAATTAGTGGTTAAAGCATGTATTAACTCTTAATCTTTTTGTTATATTTATTTAGGTGATACAAGTGGAAGTGCTAGCCTAGAATCATTGGATTTACTAAGTGGAACAGTTGCATCTAATGGCAATAGTCACTCCTCTCGAAGGTTGGTTATTATTCTTTCACTTAAAAGTATTTTTTCGTGTAACTAATATTATTTTATTATATTTAAATTTTGAAATTGAATATAACAAAAATCATTAAAAATAAACCATTAAAATGAGCTTTTGTTTGAGTTTTTAATCTTGAAGAAGAATAAATATACTTAGTTTCTTTTTTTTGCTCTTATATGCTTATTAAATAATTTTAAAATAAATTATTTCTTTTTTTAGTGTTTCTTTGAGGGAAATAATGAGACGTGCAACTTCAGCTGCACGCAACTTGGCTGGTCTAGAAAACAGGGATCAAGACATAGGAATTCCTACTCTTAACTGGCCACCTGAACCAATGGATTCCACTAGTGGTAATTGTAACCAAATATTTCATTGAGACTCTGTGTAATGAAAGTTGAATAATATGATGATATGCATATAAATCTCGGGGGTAACCTATGGCTGTTAAAACTGTCATAATGGTTTTTTGAAATAGTGTAAATTAAACATAGATATTTCGTAAGTAATGTGAGCATATTTTACACTCAATATTAATATGAAAAAGTAGTGTAACAACTATGGAAAATTTGTTTGTTGGGATTCTAGACTTTATTTTTGACAGAAATATTATTTACAAATATCATTGATTTAAGTTTAATTATTTAAGGAATTTGCAATTTCGTATTATAAATATTAATGTAATAATAATTCATATTGTATACTGTCATAAATGTTAACAATCTTAAATAAATGTTAAGATTATTGATTCATAACTATAATTGAATTATCACTTATTTGCTAATAGACAAAAAATGCAATTATGTATTAATTAAGTTTATCTTTTTTTTTTTAAAAAATAATAATAAATTTGATATTTTAATATTTTTTTTAGGTTCTATATCTCCTTTAAATAATGCTAGTTCTGTAGAACCAACTGAAAGGAAGAATGCAGCATTGAGTATTTTATGGAGTCTCTGTGAATCTCCTGTGTTGAAACCTTATATGAAAGACCTTTTGACTGCAAGGTATGAAATCTAAATAAATGATTTAAGTTAAGATACTTACCTAATTATTCTATGCGATCAACTTGAGTAGTTTATATTTAGTGTTAGGTGGGTATTAAATCAAGATTTTTTTAAAGAAGGCTTTAAAATCAATCCATTAAATTTATTTTACTGAAAAATATGATATTTATGAATGTTACCATGAATGACCAAAATCAAGAGAATGCTGACTTTCACCAGTGTCAACAATCAAATAGTCGCTTTGGTGAATGTTCAAAATATTTGTTATATTCGATTTGATATTAGTTTATTCTTTGATAATATTATCTTTACTCGATATTTTAATAACTGTTGAGGATAGATTAGGAGAAGCATTAGTACAGTACAGAACCCGTTATCCGGAAATCAGAAAACCGGAAAACCAAAAAACCGGAACGAAATCCAATAAATTTTCCCACCATTTTTAAAAAAAATTTTTTTTTTTTTTCCTCATAAGATTTTAGGATTTTTCTTTCTTTTTTGAAAGATGTTCATCTTACCATCATTTTGGAAATAATCATTAGTGTATTACTTCATCGTTTTTTCTTTTTAAGATTATTTCCATTTTTTTTTTTAGTTGGGTTTAACAATAAAAAAACGGCTTTCTGTAGCTATTCCGAAAACCGAAAAAATCAGTTATCCGGAATAGCGATGGTCCCGATCGTTCCGGATAATTGGTTCCCTACTGTATTTGGAGTTAATGCAAACCGGGCAAATCAGGGTTCCCACGGTACTTGAAAAACCTTGAAAGTCCTTGAATTTGGTTGAAAAAAATCAGGGCCCCAGAAAGTCCTTGAATTCTGGCATAGGGTACTAGAAAAGTACTTGATTTTTTTAGAAATTAAAATACTACTAATTTTTCTTGCAAAAAAGTAATGAAAAAAAATATATAAATTCAAAGGAAAATTATAGAAATTCTAATTATGCAATTTTTAATGCTTGAAGTGAAAAGGGGTTAAAGAAGATGCAAAACTTTTCTCTCCTAGATTTTTCAGACCAGATTGTTGTTCATATCTCTGATATTTTGAAAGCTGTAATTTCTAGCAAATTTTAGGTTTTTTAGTCATAGTTTTGCGAATGATATATAGGGTTTAATTGATTTAGAAACATGTTTAATGTGTTGACTTCATTATTACGACAGGTTAATATTGTTGTCCTATTTGTTTTTTTAATTTATGTAAGAAGGATAATTAATTTTGTATCATTTACAATCAAATTTTTACATTCAGTTTTTACTGCTGATAAATAAAGTTTACTCCTACAGGTTTCATTGATTATGAATAAACATCATGATTCACATTAAACTGATTCTTGATTTATGGATCAGAAATTCACATAAAATGTGCTACGAATTGTGGTTTAACTGAAAGTGATCAATGAATCACATATCGAATATTACTTTAAAGTGATTTGCAAATTACTCATCAGGATTTGTATTAAGGTATTTTATAAGTCACATCATGATTCACATTAAAGTTATTTATCAATCATGGCTCACGATTCTTATTCTAGTAGTTTACAAATCACGCATTACGATTCACAAAAGATAGATTTAAGAATTACCACCCACAATTTTCATCAAAATGATTTTAGAATCACACATATCTGTCCTATATTAAGCACCTTTCGAAACACAAATTGCAATTTGTGAAAATTAGGCATATTCACAAAATTTACATTTTATGGATGTATTTTAAAAGAAAATAAAGCTTGGTAAGTCTTAATTATCTGTAAAATATTGTTCTACAATAGATTTTATTATGTTCAAAATACATTACTGATATTCTTAAGTAAGAACATAGAAAATTTGATATTAAAAATTGAAACAGATATGTTAAATTTTTGATAATTATGTTAAATTTTTGATAAATATGTTAAATTTTTGATGATTTATCTAATTATATACTTTTCCTGTAACCTAAAATTTGATTTAACATATTAAGAAAAGTATTTATATTTTAAAAACCGTGCAATTACACAAACTTTATCAATTATTTACTATGCTTGTTTAATGTAATATGCATTACTCATTCATTCAGTTTCATTAATTCTAATTCATTTGTCATGAAAAGTTTCACTGATGCTAGTTTTAAATGTTGACTAGTATCCTGTGTCAATTGGAGTTTTTTTTTTTGGTCAATAGGATTTTTTTAAAGTAATTTGAAACAGCAATGTAACTATCAACCATTCATATTATTAGCTGATAAATTTAATAAATAATTTTTTGTTGTTGTCAAATAAGCATTATGATTTAAAAATATACAATTTCTGCTTCTGCGTTATTGTAAAATCTGGTTGACATGTACTCTAGCGTATAACAATAATATCGAATAGGTCCTTGAAAAATTTGATTTTAGGTCCTTGAAAGTCATTGAAAAGTCCTTGAATTTTTTTTTTTGAAAGATTGAGTGGGAACCCTGCAAATGTATACTGTGCAGTGACACTTAACTAGACCTACTTTGTATTTCGGACATTTCTCAAAGCAATTATGTGATTGTCAACATTCACTGGTGGAAGTCAGTATTGAGAGAAATTTGCCTTCATGGAGGACTTTTTGATGGAACTAACCCACATTTGCGTTACATGGAGAGGAAGACCACAAGAATCTCNTAATTGGTTCCCTACTGTATTTGGAGTTAATGCAAACCGGGCAAATGTATACTGTGCAGTGGCACTTAACTAGAACTAGTTTGTATTTCGGACGTTTCTCAAAGCAATTATGTGATTGTCAACATTCACTGGTGGAAGTCAGTATTGAGAGAAATTTGCCTTCATGAAGGACTTTTTGATGGAACTGACCCACATTTGTGTTACATGGAGAGGAAGAGCACAAGAATCCGCCACAGTTAGCTTATCAGCAAGGGGACTCTAATCTATGGTTCATCGACCACTGAAGATCTTTTCACGTCAGCACTGTGGTCGGTGCAAGCCGGATGCGGAATTCATATCGACCAGCCATCGCTGGGATTCGAGCCCGGTTCACCTCATTCGAGGGCGAGAGCTCTATCCCCTGAGCCATTTTTCATAACTTTAAAAAATGTTCTGTTATTTGTTTGTTTCTGTTATATTGTTAAAAAATCTTGATGGTTCTATTTCTAGGGATGCCCAAGGCTTAACTCCATTTATGTCTGCTGTGACTGGCAGAGCTTATTCTGCTGCTCTTATTTTAATGGATACTTTCTTGCGTCTTTCCCAAGAGACTTGTAGAGATTCTGAAGCAAAGCAGAAATTTATGCAGCCCATGATATTTCCTTCCGGGGCTTCTCCTGATGACTCTCCCCTTCACGTCTTATGTTATAACGACACCTGTAGTTTTACATGGACTGGAGCAGAGCACATTAATCAGGTATTTTCTTTCTTTAGCTGCCAACTTTACCCGATTTTGCCTATTTCTCCTGGTTTAATAAAATTTCTCCTATTTTTATACATTTTAAAAAGTTTCCAGGGTTGCCACTCCTCAGGGGGAGAACAGGGAAAACCTGGAAAATACAGGGAATTTAAAAATCACCTAAAATAACAGGGAAAATCGTGATGAGAAACATCTTCTTTTTCGTGATGAACATTGACGATTTAGATCTCTATTTTTCACTTTAAAGGAAGCATTTGATTTTTTACACCAGTCTTGTGCCAATCCAAATGAATTTCTTATGTTGCCTTTGTTATGTTATTTTGTTATTTTTTTATATAGTTTCATGCATCTTTTTTTTGTTTTCTATTATTACAGTGTTCAACAATATATGACGTCTTATGATGAGCAAAATAATTTATGATTGTAATACCCCCCTTTTTTTTTTTAAATTTCTATTTTAAATTTATTGTAATTACTTTTCTTTGTCGCCTGGACAGGATTTTCCTCTTGACGACGAATATATATTCCTTGTATTTATGTGTTTTTGTTCCCAATAAAGTTATATATATTTAAAAAAAAAAATGCAGGGAATTTTGATTTTTTCTTTACAAACTGAGAAAATACAGGGAATATTGTTTTTACTTTTGTCTTTTAAAAAATGGTGACCTCTCAAAGCCTAATCTATGGGATATTTAACCATGATATTTCAGCTATAATAAACTATTTCATTTACTATAGCATTATTTAAGTATGTTCAGCTGTTTTTCCAGCAATTAAAACTAATAAATATAGTTAGCCCAATATAGCTCACACAAGAGTGCAGTAATTGTTGTTTCCTCTTAACATATTGTGTATAATATGTCCAGGGAAAACACAGGGAACTTTTTCTCCAGATTTGAGTGGCAACCCTGGTTTCCTAAAAGTAAGGTAGTTTTCTTAAATAAATATATATATATCCCCATTATTGAAATAGAATTTTTGCACAAATTATTGTTTGCTTTAAATGAGTATTACTAATACATAATGAAAAGATCCTCATTTATGGAAATCAGTTTAAAACTGTTTTGCTCTAAAATGTTCTGTTTTTTATTTTTTTTTTCAGAACTTCCTTTTTAAATTACTTACAAAAATCTGTTAACTATCCTTGATTAATTAAATGTATATTTCTATTCAATATTATGAGCAAACATAAAACATTTCAAGTTCATTTAATGTCAAACCTAACAGGAAAATTTCAAATTCAAAGCTATTAAAACCCTTTTGTGAAAAATATTAAACTAAATTCCAATTTTAAACAAGTCAATTGAATTTCTATTTCCATTAGCTCTCAAGATATCAAAATTTTTTTTTTATTGGCTCTTAGTAAGAGATTCTTCTAATTAAGATATTAATAAAGAATGGCATTTTGCTCCAGGCAACAGAAGAATCTTAATAATTTAAAGCGCATTAACTCAAAATGTTAATAAAAGTTTTTTTGAAATTTTTTTGCAATGCGAAGTTCAATCTTTTTTCTAAACTGCAGTGTCATGCTTGTTTTTCTTAATTTATAAATTTTTTAATTGCTTATTTTTTAGGACATCTTTGAATGTCGAACGTGCGGCTTGACCGGCTCTTTGTGTTGCTGCACTGAATGTGCTCGTGTCTGCCACAAAGGTCACGATTGTAAATTAAAGAGAACATCACCCACGGCCTACTGTGATTGTTGGGAGAAATGTAAATGCAGAGCTTTGGTCTCTGGCCATCAACCATCAAGATATCAACTCTTAAATAAACTTATCCAAGAAACAGATCTCGTTACTTACCCTAACAGCAGGTAAGCCAGAATTATATTTAAGTACGTTCCATCAAAAAACATTTGATTTTATAAAGTGGATGATTTTACAAACCAGAATATCTATACTTAGGAAAAGTCTGCTAAAGTTAAACTTTCTAAGTACATTAAAAGCTTAATTCATTACTACATTTATAATTTATTTTTACTGAATCTTCGTTGACTATATGACATTTTAATTTAAGATGAGCTACATATATTTAATATTATGCAGAAGAATTTTACAATACTAAGCATATTTGTTTGATTAGCAAAATTTAAAATTAAAGATTCAAAATGATTGGAAAGTTTATAAAAGCTTTTCTAGCTTTCAATCTTTCCTTTTCTTATCTCTTAAGTTCATTTTAAAATAAAGATAGATTTATTTTATGTAATGAGAGATAACCATTAACATTGAACGATGATAGTCATTCTATAATTTCGATATTTGGATCTCTTTATTCTCATAGTTTCATAATTTTTGAGTTCTCTCCCTTTAAATTCTCTTAAGAAGTGTAATCCACACCTGTAACTTAATTCATTGGGGTAACAGTAAAATCTGTTATTAAAACCTTTAAAAAAATTTTTTTGTTAAAAAAAAAGAAAAGTATAATTATTTTAAGCAAAAGCACTACAAAAATTTGATTTTACGAAAGGGTAATCATGATTTTATATTATTGATATTATATTGATTGCAGAATTAATTTCATAATCTCAATATATATATATTTTTTTGAAGATTGATGTATCTTTAAGTGAAGACGATTTAATTTTATTTGTAATTTTATCTAGGGGTGAAAATATCCTTCTTTTCCTCGTTCAAACTGTTGGTCGTCAAGCCATTGAGCACAAACAGTACAGACCTTCGAGACCTCGCTCATCTGCACAACGCAAGACAACTTCGTCATCAGATATCTGTGAGTAATAAATTTCTGCTTCACTATCATTCAAATTTATTTTCATATTTTTAATCTTATTTTCTAATCGGTAGCATATTTTTTAAAATTAATTATGAAATCTTTTAATAATCTTTGATGAATTAAATGTCTTATAACTATTCAAAATTATGAGTAAACATAATACATAACATTTCAAGTTAATTTATTGTCAGTCATAACAGGAAAATATTGCAGTCTTTCTATTTTTATGAGTATAAAAATCCCTAAAATTCCCTATGTATAAAATATTTAGTTTGTGGTTTTGTGGTGGCAGACCCTGTGGTTTTTTCTGCAGATATTTGTAAAATTCAGCTTATCTCAAGATGATTCGCCAATTTGATTCTTTTGGTTTGGTGGATTTTTTGGTTACGTTGGAATCTGCTAACATCAGGGTTTGAAAAAACCCTACCCGCCTGGGTTTTATTGAATAAATCTGGGGAAAATTGGGTTTTATTTGAAAAAACCCGGGGGAAATTGGAATAATATAAATCCAAAAAATTATTTCAATTTTGTTATATGTGTTTTATATTAAGTTTAAATAACACATTATCACTAATACATATTTGAATCTTCTTTATTGTTAAATACATAACGTTTCACAATTTTTAACCCAAGCATTATAAAATATAAATGCAGTAATATAAAAGGAACAAGTTTATTAATCTTTTTGTTTTCACACACATTTATTTACTATATTTATTAAACATATGGATATTACCTATTATAAAATTATAATCTGTAAATATTTATAATCAGTAAAAACTAAAATTTCATCTGACTTTTGACTTTAATAAAAAACTGAAATAAATATTTAATGGTCTTCCATGTTTTTATAATAATATTAATAGAAAGTGAAATTAAAATTGCATATAATTATAAAGAGTATCAGTTACTTACTCCATTTTTTTTGTCAAATAATTTACCCTAGGAAAATGATTTCATTTTTAGATAAATAATTTTAAAATGTTCTTGTATAGAAAGTTTTAGCTTATTTTTTAAAGCCAGAAAATAAAACTGTTTAAATTTGCTAATGTATCACTTAGTAAAAAAAAAAAAAAAAAGTTTCCTTTGAATTTTTTTAAACATATGAATTAATAATAACCTGTTTATTAATATATAAAGCATGCAACTATAATTGAAAAATTTATCTTTTCAGACTATATTATTAAATTTCTATTTGATTTAATTTCATTAAAATATTACTTTTTAAAAAAACCCACTTAAAGTTTTCAATAGTACCTACTATAAAATTAGATTCGAATTCCTTTTACTTTACAAATATTAGAAACTTAATTATATAAATCCCGCAACTCTATTTGACAAACTGATGCTGTACAATAAATTATATAAAATTAAATGTGCAGAAATAAGTTTTAATGAAATTTTTAAAAAAAAAAAAACCCCACTTATCGCTCCAAGTGGGTTTTTTCAAGGTGGGCCCACCCAATAAAACCCGGGCGGGTTTTTTCAAAGTGGGCTCACTTGGCGAACCCTGGCTAACATCATGATTCTTATTTATGTGATTTTAATATTATTGATTTTTGTATTTACCTGCTTTAAAAGTTACGCGTTGCGATTCATATTTACAGGATTCAAAAATCATACATCACTAGTCTTATTCACGGGGTTTAAAAATCGCATATTGCAATTCATTTTTAAGCATTTTTAAAACCCAAATGTCGCAATTCGAATTTATGTGACCTGAGAATTATGCATTGTGATTCGTATTTATGCAATTTAAAAATTCATGGTCGCAATTTGTATTTCCGTATTTTTGAAATACTATATCGCGATTCATATTTGTGTGATTTTAATATCCAATATCACGATTCTTAATCATGCGATGTTTAAAATCCAATATGGTGATTCTTTTAAGAAGTAAGTTTTTTCTTGAAATGTTTACTATAAAGGTCTGATATTCACCATTAGTAGGTTATTTAATTATAAATGCTAGTTCAAGAAATTATGTTAAATATGAAACATGATTGGTACATAAATTGATAACTTGATATTGATTTTTTGCACATAACGCTTTTAGGGTTTTTTACTTTGTGTCACAATCACCCCTAAACTGTAATAAATTAGATTAGAATATAGCAATTTCAAATTTTTCCGTAACTTAGCTTTACAAATGGATTCTTTACGTGCCATAATTTTATTTAGCACAAAGTTCTACCAGGAATTTTCCTTTTTTTTCATATTGTAACACTTTTTTCTTCTTTTTATGCACTCTTTAATGGTCTAGAATTTATTTTATCAATTGAAATACTTATTTGTTTAGCTGAAACTGACATGCCAGACCATGACATGGAACCCCCTAGGTTTTCCCGGCGTGCTTTAGAGCGTCTGTTGAATGATTGGAATGCAGTGAAATCCATGATTCTTACGGGATGGAAAGGGGAAGATAATTCATCATTGAAACCATCTTACGGATACATGTACGATGAACAAGCTTATCTCGGTCTTCAGAATGGAACAGCCTTACTCGATAAATTCACTCATTGCCTTCTCACAAAATGTAGTCCAGAAGTAAGAAGCCCTTTTTAATCCTTTAAAACAGAGTGATTTTAATATTATAAAACAGTGGAATCTCCAAGAAAGACCACCTCCATTTAAGACCACTTTTGGGAGGTCCAGAACTCCTTAGAGAGCTTTTTTTGACAATACAACCTCATGTTGCAGTCAGATTGCTCTAAAGATGATGGAATGCAGTGAAATCCATGATTTACTATGATTACTTCTAGATTTACTTCTAGATTTACTATCTATGATTTACTTCTAGAGTTAATAGTTCAATTAGAAAAAAAAATATTTTAGGGATAAAAAATTATCTCAAAATATTTTAAACAGGGTGCGTAGCATTTTTAAAGCATTTTTCTTCTTCTTTGCCATATCGATTGTTGTTGTAAATTACAAAAAGTGCATGATTTTTACAATTTTCTGAGCAATATTTATCAGAAGTTGTTTTATCATGATTATGTAGTTTTTTAAAATGTTTCTAAATTTTATTAATTTTATGTTTATAAATAAAAAACTTTTAACGGTAGGGAAAAAATTTTTATTACTGCACAAATCCGAAGTAATAAAGTATGATTTTTATTATTATTTTTTTTTTTGGAAAGTGATTAAAAATATTTTTAGAGTGCTTAAAAAGTACTTAAAAGGTGCTTATTTTTTGTTGAATAATCTGGCTATGCACCCTAATTTTTGTGATTAAAAATTAAATGTCAACTTAAACAAAAAAAACGTAATTGGTAAATTTATTTTTACACATTTTTGTAGACGCTAAATTTTATTCATTTTCGATCCATCTTTTTATGATGCCAATAGAAGTGGCATTACTGCCCCAAGAAAATGACACTGACTGAAATTAAAATCATTTGAGAAAAATTTTGTACCTTTGATGACAATTTTGAAATTAATGGAGGTAACTTTTAAGAACGAGCAACCTCCATCAACGACCATTTACTGTTGAATGGAGAGTGATCGCTCCCGAGAGGTTACACTGTATGAGGTATTTTAAATGTTTTTGTAAATATATTGTTGTAGTAATCGGTTACAATTAATGAAATATATATGCATATTAATATTTGTTTATTAGTGTTCATTATATTAGTACTTACCAAACTCTAGTTTTAAAACAATTTTCAAAACTGGAATTTTTTTAATATTGCACATGCATTTCTGTATCTTAAATATTTTTTTAATTACCTTTTTTTGTTCCATCTTAATCATACATTTCTTAGTATGATTTTTTTTTTAATAAGTGGTTTGTTTTAGTTTTATTATTCCATAAATAAGTCAACCTACATTAAATGTAAAAGATATGAAGCAACACTGTTTGCTGTGTCATTTGAAAATTTTAATAAATAAATAAATGTAAAATTAATTTTTTACTTGTTTTGTCTTCTTTTCAATAGTTAATTATGAAACTTTTTCTATTTCATTTTCAATTAATTTCAATTATGCATTTACATGTATTATGTACTATAAACCAATTTTTAATAGAGTCACATTGTTTGAAATGTACTGTTATGATTTATTTTTAATGATATGATTTTTAAAATGTAACAAATACATAAACTCAAGTTTGGAAATAATAAAAATCCTGTTTGAAATTTTAAGTCAAACAAATAAGAATCATGAATCCTGCTTCTCTCTTCCTACAGATGCTTGATACTCTCTTAACTACCCTTATACGAGAAATTCAAAATGAAAGCAAAGAGGGCCGAAGTGCAGAAGCTACTATGGTTTCAAGACGATTTGTGCGCAGTGTAGCACGCATATTTGTAGTGTTAAATGTTGAGATGGCTCCTAATACTTCAAAGAAAAAAAAGTAAGCATCAATTCCAAAAAATGTTTCAATTTTTCAAAAACTTTACTATAACTTGAAAGACCAAACCACATGATGACTAGAATTTGCAGACCTCTGTTCTTTGCAATGATCTTTACAAAGCGTCTCCAATGGTTTATATATATTTCTTCTAAGACTTTTAGCAATCTGTAGCAATGTTTCTTTTTTAAAGCAATGTAGCATGATCCATGGGCTGAATTCAAATTTGTGATGTCTGGTGGTTGGGTGTGTGCATGGATCCCATTACATTTTGGTTCATTCTCTGAATTCCTGTTATCTGTAGGGTTGGAAAAAATAAGCTTTTATCTGGACATGGTAAAAACTTTAAAAACCTGCCAAATGCTGCTAGCAATTTTTTTTAAAGTGTTAGTGCTTTATTATTTATAGCCTATATTAAAATCTTTTACAGTAACTAGCCATTTGACAAATGTTATAATGTAAACTACAGTAGAGCGCCGATTATCCGAACTGCTCGGGGCCGAACGTGGTTCGGATAATGAAATGTTCGGATAATTGGAAAGTTGTTTAAAACCTAGTTTAAATGATTATTATTTATGCACCAACTTCCCTTCACACTTTTTCTAGGCTTAGAACTGGCAGTACTATCTAAAATAGCTCTGGCGAGTTTAAGACTTTTTTTTTTTCAATTTTTAAATATATTTTTTTAAACTTTTCTTTTCAATTTGAATCATTTTTATCATATTTCGGCTTTTTTATAATATTTTTTGTCAATTACTGATTTTACCACATTTTATTTTATTTTCCATTGCAAAAGATATCCAGCAAAGACTTTTATTTCAAAGAACATGCTCTTTTTTGTGCAGCCTTTTTAAATAAATCAACTGAATTGGATCAACATCATTTTGACGTTCTAGGCAATTCATTGCAATATCTAATGAATTTCATGCTTCTTATGAGAAGGTCCACGATCTTGAATTTGATCACGTACTTCTTCCTCTTAATCTGAGGAGTTCCGATTTTCATTCAAAATTTCAGAAACAATTTCATGATCATTTAAAATTTGAAATCCTGAGTCGTTTTCAGTGTCTCGACACCAGTCTTCTATTTCTTCTGCTGTATAACATGGCATATTTTCACCCGAAAGATCTACCGATTCACAAACTGCAGTTTTGTTTGTTTTTCTGATAAGAATTTTATTCCAAGATTTAAGATTCCAAGCACTGTAATCACTAATCATTAACCATGAGTGACAACTACCCATCCCCCAATTGTAGAATTTCGGCACTTATCTATTCATAAACACATTCCGCTTTACAACAATTGTAGATTGTCAAAATGAAGCTCGCATTCTTTGATGATAATTTTCAGTTGAAGTGGGCTAAAGGGGTATGTAGGTTTAACTGCATAACAATGCATGTATGTATGGTTACTAGAAGAAAACTGCTGAAGAAAGTTGTAAATTAAATATGGTCTTCAGATGTAGTGGATATTATATATTCCTCTAAATTTAGAAAAATTGTCGATAAGTTAAAAAAATTCTAAACTTAAAAAAGAGAAGGAGAAAAAAAGCGAATTCGGACATAGTTCGGATAATTGGACGTTTGGATAATAAGGGTTCGGATAATCGGCACGCTACTGTATCTCCTAAATATTAATTGAAACCTAATTTTTTGCAAAACAATAGAGTGACAAATATTTTTCACCATTTTGGACACTGATAAATGTATTAAATTTTCAATATAAGCCCATAACCATTTATTTAATGTTTGTTAAAAATATATTGTTTTCATGAATTAATTTCAACATACTTCTTCTCAGCTTTATCTCAGAAAAAATACTTGATGTTCTTGATATTTAGAAAATATATTTCATTCCTTTCTTCTCTATCTATCAGTGATTTTTTTTATGACTTCCTAAACATTCGAGCGTGATTTAAATCACTTACTTTGAAAAAAAAAAATCTTTGATTCTTATCAAATAATTTTAGTGTATTATAGTTATTCAGTGTGTCCAAAATATGAGAAAACTGTCGAATATATTTACATCTTACATGCATTGACGACAAAGTTTGACACATAAGGAATATTTTTGACGGCTTTTAAATATATAATTTTTTCTTTTTTACGCATACTAGAATTGCAGTTATTAATAGCCAAATTTTTTTTTACAAAAATTTGTTTTATTTATTATTTCATAACTGTTTGTTTTGTTATACAGCTTGAGTGCAGCTACTCAGCCTCTAGCAAAATGCAAAAGGGTTTTTCAAGCTCTCATCATCATAGCAGTTGAAGAATTGTGTGAAACAGCAGATGCCCTCATAGCTCCTGTAAGACATGGTGTTGCTAGACCAACTGCCCCATTCTCCTTAGTTTCTTCTAGTAATGAGGCAATTCATGTAAGTGTATCTTTTCTGCAGTATTTTTAATTACTAATTGATTACTAATTTAAAGTAACATAGTGTTTACAGAAGAAAGTAAAGAAAAAAATGTAAAAAAATTTTAATTGTAAGAGTAATATTTTTTAAATTCTAATTCTGCGGATTTTGTATACAGAAAAATGAACTAATTATTTCCTCTTTCAAATTTTGTAAATCATTACAAAAATTAAAAGTCATAAATAAATTAAGCGATAATAAATTGAAATTAATATATATATATTAAAAATTGCAAAATCCGTGCAGTAACTTTAAAATAAAGATCGACGACAAATCACGCGAATAAGACTCTTTAAAAAAGAGATACTCAAATAAGAAAAAAAGAAATAACTCTTTAAAGAGGAAAAAAAAAGAAAGAAAAAACATCATTTCTAGAGTGAACTATCTTTTAAACTTTTGCGATTTCTGAATTTTCTTTTTTAAATTTGAAATTCTAGCTGAAGGCAGTCATTATGGACTTTTTTTTCATTCCAAAATGAGAATAGAAAAACCGTGATTATTTCTTTCCTCCTCTCTGATGCGCAAGAAATAAATATTCAAAAAGAAATTCTGCAGAGAGAAAAAAAAACATTTTTTGAAAAATTATACAGAGAGGAAAACCAAAATTTTCCCCTTCCCAAATGAAAAATCTTTCTGCAAAAACTCCAATCTTCTGTGACAATGTCGCTGCGTCGCCTCAATTCTGCCACGGGGCAAACTTGAAGGATTCAGAGTGTGAAAGTACAACGCTAGACCCATTGCTACTCGTGCACTTTCAGGGTTGGAACAGTTGCTGAAATTACTCCAAACTGCTTTCAAATATAATTTTTGTTTTAGCCTTCTCCAAAATGTCGTTCTTTCCCCCGATATTGCTCCAAAACGCTTAACAATATCAGGGTTGCCACTCCACAGGGAGAACAGGGAAAACCTGGAAAATACAGGGAATTTAAAAATCACCAAAAATAACAGGGAAAATGCAGGGAATTTTGATTTTTTCTTTACAAACTGGGAAAATACAGGGAATTTTGATTTTTTATTTTGGTCTTTTAAAAAATGGTGTCCACTCAATACGTAATCTATGGGATATTTAACCATGATATTTCAGCTATACTAAACTATTTAATTTACCATAGCATTATTTAAGTATGCTCGGCTGTTTTTTGCAGCAATTAAAACTAATAAATATAGTTAGCCCAATATAGCTCACACAAGAGCACAGTAATTGTTGTTTCCTCTTAATATATTGCGTATAACATGTACAGGGAANTTCAGGGTTGGAACAGTTGCTCAAATTACTCCAAACTGCTTTCAAATATAATTTTTGTTTTAGCCTGCTTCAAAATGTCGTTCTTTCCCCCGATATTGCCCCAAGTTGCTCCAAAACTCTTAACAATATTCATTGAGCAAAGAGTGCATATTTGGGACAATTTTGTGCAAAAGTTTAATTGCACCATAACCGCAAGCAATTTTGGTTTTTCACCTAAATGTCGATTAATATGTTTAGTTAACTGAGTTTTCCCTCCCATCAAATAGAGCAGGTCAAGAAGTTATTACTAAAATAATGCAATTAACTTGTCCAGTGATTCTGCTTATGTGTTAAAACACTTCAAATAGGCAAGAAATGGAGAGAACACAAAAAACTAGCTTTGTTGAGTGAATTTTTCGTGTTGGAGAATTACTTGTTCCATGTAATTCTCTAACACAATTTTTTCTTTTTCTTTTTGGTATTTTTTTTGTGTTCTAATCCTAAGAGTTTGAATTGGTTACTTCTTTTCAGTGAAAGTCTAGGATAAAATAACTGAATTTATAAGTTCGTCCTACTTACTTATTTTTATGAAACCATATTTTATTTTTAATATTCCTTAAACAAATATTCAGGATATTAAAAAAATATGCCATTCAAAATAAATTATTCACGTGTGATTTTTTCTTCATTTTTCTTGTTCCAATAGCTTGTCTTATTTGTATTTGAAACTTAAGATAAGAAGATGACGATTTTTTTCAGTAAACGCGTGCCTTTTTTAAGCTTAATAAATGCCAAAATAAAATTAATTTTCTTTCCGATTTAGGCGTTTTTCAAAATATAGTAAGTTAAAAATACTTTTCTTTGTTTATAACTTAAATGGAGCTAATTGAGATAATTGCATAAAATTGTATGTTCATATTTCTTAAATTCAGGTAACTAGATTAGTAACCAGTCACTTAAAAGTTTGTCTTATATTTAAAAAAGAAAAAAAAAGCGTATACTTTTATATACCTTTGCTGCTAGGACTAAAAAACTTAGCTTATTTGGAAGTTCTGCAACGTTATGTGGATTTAGCTGCCAAGTTTATAGGATACCATAGCTGCCAAGTCTGCTGAATTTTCCAGTGGACTACTTCATTTTGCCAGTTTCTACTACTTTTTTGCCAGGTCTACTGGTTTAATAAAAAATCTCCTAATTTTTGTACATTTTTAGAAAATTCCCTTAAGTTTCCTAAAAACAATCTCTATTGAAATAGAATTTTTGGACAGATTATTACTTGCTTGAATATTTAAATGTGTGTTACTGATACATAATAAAGGAGCCTCATTTATCGAAATCAGTTTAAAACTTTTTCTCTCCCAGAAATACTTTTTCAAATTAGTTTAAAAGTCTTTTAACTATCTTTGATGAATTAAATGCCTATTACTTTTCAAAAGAGTAAACATAATACATAGCATTTCAAGCTCATTTAATTTAAATCGTAACTGGAAAATATTGCAGTATTTCTATTTTGCTAACCATAAAAATCGCTGAAATTCCCTATGTGTGAAATATTTAGTACATTATGCTATAATTATCATATATTATTTCGTAAAATCTACTTTTCCTTTCTATGTTGGCAGCTAAGGTTTAACAAATTTGTCATAACTCTTAATGCAGCTTTTTTAGTGATTTACTGACTGTAACTGATTATAGGGGAGTGAAGAGCTGTTTGCTGTTGATCCAATGATGACAAGAAGTAGCAGTGAGCTTTCTGTGCGTGCTGCCAGTGGTTTAGTTGTGGAATCGCAATCATCTCTGGGTGTAGATGGTTCTTCACGTGAGAGAGAGGATGAGGATCCTGAGGTATTTCTCATAGGGCATTTTAAACACTTGTCTTAAGCATTTAACAGGGTGCTTAGCATTTTTTTAAAAAGGCCTTAAAGGTGCTTTTTTAATTGGGTGTTTTGAATCCCAATAAAATTATCAAATTAAGCATTTTTAAAAAAAATTTTTTTCATGATTTACTCTTAACATTAAAATGACTTGTGTTTTATTACAAATACACACGATTGACTTTAGATGTTATGAGAATCATGTCATGAGAATCATGCTTAATGATTTTTTATTTTTTTAAGAAGCTATTTTTGTTTGACTACAGGTCTTTTATTTTTATTTTAACCTGCAGGTTGATGTTATGGAACGAGA
Organism: Parasteatoda tepidariorum; assembly: GCF_043381705.1. Classification (NCBI taxonomy): domain Eukaryota; kingdom Metazoa; phylum Arthropoda; class Arachnida; order Araneae; family Theridiidae; genus Parasteatoda; species Parasteatoda tepidariorum. The sequence goes on from NC_092206.1 coordinate 6,521,961, forward strand.
AGTGAGTGAAGACCAAGATCCGGAAGAGAGTGAGCGTGATGACCACATAGAACAGTCTGAAAATGATACTGTACCTCAAGAGCAAAATGATGATGGTATAATTTACCTCTTTTTCTCATCAAATTCATTCATATTGCACATCAACCATAATTTTTCTTTTCTATATTTATATTTCTTTAAACTATTTTTCAACATCTACTTTTATTTTAGATTCATTGAAATAGGTTGCAAAATACATAAACCAGGGTAGCATTTATAAAAAGTGCTTAAAGCTGCTTTTGTTTTGCTTTTTTTGAAAACCGTTAATTGTGCTTTTTTTTTTTAATTCAGGGTTTCTAAAAAGTGCTTAATTTTCTATCTTTTAAAAAGATATTTTTTTCTTCACCATTTCATTGTCTTCATGAATAACAGGAAAAAAAATGCATGATAATTTTCTGTACAATATTTATCTAAAACTAGTTATTTTATCCTGATTATTTAAAATTTTTGAAAATGATTTTGCATTTTGTTGATTTTATGTTTGTAAATTAAGAACTTTTAAACGATAGAACAAAATTATTTTTATTGCTGCACATGTCCTAATTATGATATATATATTTTTTGGAAAGTGATAAAAAATATTTTTGAGTGCTTAAAAGGTGCTTATTTTTCTCGAAAAATCTGGTTATGCACCCTGGTAAACTCTTTTGAGTTTTAAAGCGCTTCATTTTTAAATACCTTTTTAGGTGAATAGTGTATATCCCATGCATGTTTCTAAATCTAGAGTAAAAAAAATTCTTTTTTTCTTTTTGTGTGAAAAATTTAGACTTTTATGCTTGTGTCTTAGGATAAAAAGTCATTTTTATTTGGCAAAACAAAATATATGAGGTTTCCAAAAAATAGCAAGCTGTGTTTGGTATTGTTTTATTTATAAACAACTGTATGATATGGTAGTCTAACACCTAAGTAAGACTGTAAGTTAAAGTGTAAATGTAAAAATAAGAAAATTTGAAATATTTATTGCAGGCCTGTTTGTAGCCCAGAAATGAGAATGATTGTTAGTGAAAAATCAAATTTCAATTTCTTTCGAAATATTTTCAATTTTTTTCAAAATTTCTTTTAAAATTGAGATTTTTACTGTTTTGAATTATAAACACCATCCACCACTTAATTTTTTTCTCTGAGAAAATTGTATACATACATAGCTGCCAACTCTACTGGATTTTCCAGTAGACTACAGGATTTTGCCAGTTTTTCTTGATCTACTGGTTTAATTTAAATTCTCCTGGTTTTTCTGCATTTTAGAAAGTAAGTTTCCTAAAAAATCCATTTTAAATAGAATTTTTGTACAAATTATTACTTAAATATTTAAATAAATATTATTAATGCATAATGAAGCTAACCTCATTTATGAAAATCAGTTGAAGACTTTTTTCGTTCTAAACTGTTCAGTTTATTTTTATTCAGAAATCTCGTTTTAAATTTATTAACTGTACTGACACATAACTATCTTTAATGAATGCCTATGAATATTCAAAATTATGAGTAAACATAATACATAACATGTCAAGTATGTTTAATGTCAATCATAACTGGAAAACATTGCAGTTTTTCTATTTTGATGACTATTAAAATCTCAAAAATTCCCTATATGTACATTATGCAACATTTAACATGAAATTTATGTTATTTCGTAAAATCTATTTTGTTTTTTCATATTCATATTGGCAGCTATGTATATATTAAAACTAATGAATAGGCTTGGAAGTCAGGAATATTTTTCTCTTCCCAAAAGTAATGTAGGTATGAACTGGTTTTAGTACCAGTTTTTTTTCTTCTTTTTTCCAGGGTGCAAATAGCCTTGTTATTGTGCATTTAAATTTTTTTTCTTCTAAGTTAGTTACAGGGAAGAATGTTTTTAATTTAAAAATAAAATTTCAGAGACTTAAAATATTTAGTTTTTAATTCTTGAGAATTATTTTCCTTTCTCTGTAACAAACGTTTGTGTCTCTGGATTATTTCAATCCTGCAGTTTCCTAGTTAAAAAGCCCCTTATGTGAGAAACATTTTTTCCGAAGAGAATATACTGTTTCATTTGCCAAACTCTTATTCAGTTATGGAAGATTGTTTTTTGCATTTAAAGAAGAAAAAAAAATCTGCATTGTAATCCAAAAATAACATAAAATATTTAGAAACTTATTAAGAAACTTGTGAATTAAATATTTACTTTTTATTTTACAGTTTTTCATCCTGTCTATTAAGATCTTGATTTAAATTGATGTGTGTCTTATACTAATTGTATCAAATTTTGGTAGTTCATAGTACCTAGTACCTAACTGATTTGTAACTGGTCAACTCTCGATTAACTGCAGGCAGATAATTCGCTTTGCGAATCATCCACGCTTCACTTTTTTTTTTGCAATAAAGAACATAGCATTTAGAATTGAAAATTAAGAAATTCATCAAGAGGGAACTATTTTGAGAGCAGCATACTAGCCAGAGGTGGTTATTTTAGGGTAAATTTGAGGCTGTTGAAGGACTTTCAAAATTATTTTTTTATCCTGAAAACAGATCTTTCACGAAACATTTTATCGTGGAAACAGACTCTTCACAAAATATTTGATCATAAAAAACAGATCTTTCTCAAAATAGTGTATCTTTAAAAATAGATCTTCTCAAATACTTTTTTTAATGGAATTGTTATTATTTTTAACTCATCGACTCAAAAGTACCTGGTTTTTATCACCAAAACGGCACCTTATTTTAAAATGTTCATTAAATTATGAGTAAATTTGTCACAATTCAACAAAAGCAGACCTTTCTAAAAAGTCTAGAATAATCCCTTCTAGTAAACAGTCATGTTTGTAGCCCAGGTATTCACAATTAATGAAATTATAGATCTACATTTAAACATTGCAGCTTCGAGTGCAATACCTGAGTAAAAACGAGTATTGAAAATGTGAAAATGGGCATTCATAAAGAGCAAGACAATATGAGTCATGGTTTACAGTTGTTGAACTACAAATGATGGATGATAAAAGTTTCTAAAAATCGCGCAGAAAATCTTCCTGAAAATTAATTTACGTGTATCAAACATAGCTTTATGCGTTCTTTTTTTAATAGTGAATTAAAACTCTGCTGGCGCCTGTTTTATTTTAGCCTCCTGCCTTTTCTTAATGTTAAGAAAACTGCTTAAAATTTATCTTTTGTATTAAAAAAATTGATGTGCATCTTTTTTAAGCGTTTTGCAAATTATCTGCGAATTTGCTTATCCACGCTTTGTGGGGCCCCCAATTTCGCGAGTAATCGGGAGTCTACTGTATGAATTCTTTTCGTTGTAATGAACTTCACTGAGGCGGAAATATTTTGTTTTCTAATCTTTATATTGTGATTGTTAACTTTTTCTAATAATTAGTAATTTTTTGAAAACATGATTATAAATAATTAGGTTTTTAATTAAAGTGTTTACTTTCAGAAAGTGATAGTGATAGTGACAGCAATCCTGATAGTGCATCTTATCAAAGCAATCAAGATAATGCTAGTGCCCAAAGAAGTACCACAACTGGGGGAGCTACCGCTGGATCTGATACTGGTATTTTATTTCTCTTTACGCTATTTATGTTAATAAGTATTAAGTATGAAATGTCAGTGTAGCTTGGTTGGTAGGGCATTGGGCCAGTATCCAAGAGGTCTTGGGCTCGATCCCACTGGCTGAAGAGTAAAAGGTGACTGGTGCACGTTAAATCCGTTGAGTCACTAAGTCCTCCATTCCCCATAACAAATCATACCTCTGGGGGTACTGATCCAGGATTTCCTTGTCTTCTGGATTGATTCAAAACTACAAGGCTACAGAGTTGAACATTAGTAGTTGTAAACCCGAAATTGGATTGGCTGTTCAACGATGGTTATAAAATAAAATGAAATGGTTTGTAAAATTGAATTTTGAAACGTAAGTGTTGAATTATGGGTATCCTTGGTGTTGTATTCTAAGTAAGAAACATAATAACTTAAAATATATATTTAATAAACCAACAAAACATAGCAGCAGGTAACAAAGATTACCGAATGGACATCTATTAGTAACGTGTTTATATACTCTCTGGAAAGGTAATGCAGTGGTGCTGTTCAGAAACTACAATATGTTGTCATTGACTCGTAGTGATGACAGAAGGTGACGTCGGCTGACATCACAACAGTAAGATTGTTAAATTTCTTTTTCTAAAGATGTTGAAGGTGTAGCATGTTTGATAAATTTGGATACAGCTATGTCAATTCATGAGCAACATAACCTTTTAGCGTTGCAAATTTAATGTAGGAAAAGAGCAAGATAAATATAATTTTTAATGACAGCCAATTTTTTGTTTAGTGGGATGATTAGATGTAGCATGAAGAGACATGGACACGTAACTTTCATAGCAAATTTAAAATTTTTTAATTGTGGGGATTGAAAAGATAGCATTGATTCATAAACACTATTAAGTGAAAACAAGACATTTTAAAGGATCAAACAAAGAGTTAAAATCAAATCTCATTACTTATGTTATGTACGAAATTAAAAACTTTTTTAATTGCAAAATAATTTTCATCTTGTTGATTATTATTATTATTCCTTTACTGGTTTTGTTGAGTTATTTCTTATTTTTTTATACTTAAGTTACTGGATCTAATGTAAACATTGGCCGAACATCTTATGTTTTGTGTTAAATACACTGTGTATGTTCTGTATAAGTATGGATAAACATTATCTTTTAAACATCATTTTAGTATATAAAACAACATGGATGACATGAATACTTTTAAATTTTAATGATTTTTTTATGAGTTGCATTTGATTTAAAGCAATGATGGGAAGTGTGAAATAAGCAAACCATCGTTTTTGTTTAATTAAAACATCTTCTAAGGCATTACATTTATTTAACAAATGAGCTGTTTAATTTCCGAAAGTTCTGAAGAAAAGTATCATTTTTATAAACACAGTTAAAATAGAGTATTGAACAAAGTAATTATTGATAAAAAACTATGCAAAATATACATAAAACTGCAATATTCATTTGATTTGTTTACAAAATCCTGTTTTTTATTATTTGAATTGTGTTTATTATGTTTCTTTTTCCATATTACTCCTTAGAACTGTTATATTAATTTTTAAGTGAAGAATACTTCCCTGGAAATTTTAAATTGTTTATAGATTCAAAATATTAAAATTTTTGCGCAATAAATTTTTTTTTTGTTATTTATTTATTTCATGTTCTGATCTTTGTTTGTGACGCGTAAATAGACCCGAAAACCATGGAGAGATTACAGTCGGCGTAAAGATTTCAGGAAAAATAAAAATATTTGTTAAGAGTCTTAAAGTTTGTTACTAACATTAACAAAACTAAAAAATTTAGACAGTTTTCTCATATTTAAAATTTTTTACTTGCTGCTTATATTGTTTAAATGGTTGGAGTCTACCAATGTTACATTTGTGTTTTCTTATTTGATCTGTTCACATTGTGGCAAATATCTGAAAAATTGTTGCTCTTAAAATTTATTTCTTTTCTGATTTATTTTGAGATCTTACTACAGTACTTTTGTCAAGTCCTCTGGAAACATAATGTTTGTGTTATTTATTTTTAAATTTAGTTTCACTCTAAATTATCTGTTTTTAAAAAAAATAATGTGCTTATTATTTTTTTCTTTTTGAATTAATAGTAGATCTTGCGATAGATTATGGACTACAGCTGGTTTATTAATGTTCATTAAAAGTATAAGGTTATATTTATTTTTGATTTGGTTGTTTCTAATTTATTTTGTTGCAAATTGAGAANTTTTTTTTTGTTATTTAGTTCATGTTCTGATCTTTGTTTGTGACGCGCGTAAATAGACCCGAAAACCATGGAGAGATTACAGTCGACGTAAAGATTTCAGGAAAAATAAAAATATTAGTTAAGAGTCTTAAAGTTTGTCACTAACATTAACAAAACTAAAATATTTAGGCAGTTTTCTCATATTTAAAATTTTTTTTCTTGCTGCTTATATTGTTTAAATGGTTGGAGTCTACCAATGTTACATTTGTGTTTTCTTATTTGATCTGTTCACATTGTGGCAAATATCTGAAAAATTGTTGCTCTTAAAATTTATTTCTTTTCTGATTTATTTTGAGATCTTACTACAGTACTTTTGTCAAGTCCTCTGGAAACATAATGTTTGTGTTATTTATTTTTAAATTTAGTTTCACTCTAAATTATCTGTTTTTAAAAAAAATAATGTGCTTATTATTTTTTTCTTTTTGAATTAATAGTAGATCTTGCGATAGATTATGGACTACAGCTGGTTTATTAATGTTCATTAAAAGTATAAGGTTATATTTATTTTTGATTTGGTTGTTTCTAATTTATTTTGTTGCAAATTGAGAAAAGTGTGTATCAATTTGTGTGACTAATATAATCACAATTCTTCTTGCTTTGTTGAATTATTCAGTCACATCCAGTAAACTTTCCTGGTGTCTTTATCAGTTTTTTTTATTTTTTGTTTTATTTTATCTGCAAATCATCTCAGCTGTTAGTGAAAAACTTTGTTTTTTCTCCATATGGAATCTTTCTTTTCCTTCAATAACTGTCTATCTATGCACTCCATGAAAACAGATATTAAGCTAATCTTTTCTATTTAAAAATGTGCGGAATGTTTCTGTTAAAAAAAGAAGTTGTAAATAGAGTAGTGCAAGTGTATTTCCGTTTGATATGAGTAATAAAACATTTATTGAAAAGATGAAGTTAAATATTCATAAGATGACAACTGAAAGTCTAATTGAGTTGTCTCTTGTGTTTAGGAACCAGTGACGGAGTTTTAAAAAAAGCTAGAAAATGGAAATTGTTTAGAGCAGAAGATCAAACATTTGATAGTAAGTATATGAATTGCTTTTGGATGTGGTCTTGGATAAATCTGCAAGAATGTTTCTCCTCCTTAACTAATAACATGAGTTCTGGTGACTTTATACTTGATTCGTCATTGGGGAATATAGATGCAGAAATAAAGAATATTTTCGCGAACCTCCTAACCTTTGAAACCATGGAAGGGTTAATAAATGCTTTTGCTACAGACTTATCAACTTATTAGAACGTTGGGGGGTCACAGTGATTATGACTTCATGATTTTGTGACCAACGGTATGATGGTGGTGATGTGGTTAGCATTCGGCATAACTGTCTTTACTTCCCAGACAAGATGGTAACCATCGAACTCAGTCCTCTACTATCTCAGCTCAGTGTCTGAAGGAGGTTTTCTGATTTAGGGGTTCAGTTTAAGCCTCATTTTAAATTTTTTTTTCCTTCAGGGAAATGAAAGGATAAGTTATAAGAAGGTTTCATTTTGGCACCTTTCAGCTACATTTTCAATTTTTTCTAGCCCGAAATAATTATAAATTAACATATAAAAATGGTGACGGATTTGTCAGTGCACACCAAGCATTGATGGTGTGCTTGCTCGATTTTTAAATTGTACAATCTGAAACAGAAAAGACCAAATATTAATGATTATGTATAAATGTAGCTATGGTTAGTATAAAAAAAAATCTGAAAAAGTATCTCTTTTTTTTAATCTTAAAATTGTCAAGAATAAAAAGATAAAATATATATGTACATATATTTTGCAATTAACCATCCATAAAAAAAAAAGTTGTAATTTTGGAAAATGTTCACTTTTTGTTGCTTTCAACTAAGGCCACATCAACTTTCTACAAATTCTCAAAAGCAACCTCAATATCCATCGAATAGTTTTACGGCAATCCAACTGCCCAACAAAAAAAATTATAATTTAATATATTTTTTGTTGTCAGAGTATAAGTGAGAGTCTTAATATTGTCTATATATAATTTTATGAAGTTATATCGCCAATGCCTGGACCTAGCAGCACATCTTCCTTGAACTCGTACATTTCATTGCCATGCACTTTTTCCATCTGGGCCACAAATCTGGCCTCTTTGCTGGACGAGATAGCCTTGTAGTCGGACCTTTTGTGTCTAATGTTGTGTTGCCAAGCCTTGTAGTCGGACCTTTTGTGTCTAATGTTGTGTTGCCAATTTGATTACCCATGACGTCTGTCGCTGTCAATCTCCTTAAAACCGGTGTTGAAGATCACAGTTAAATAATTGACCATTTCATCTACATCTTTACTGGAATATGTGTTTTGGAGAAAATGTTCGAATAAGGCATTCATTATTGTTTTGCCCGTTTGCTCTGAATATATCTTTCCAGTAAATTATCTTTTGATAGGTCTTCGTTTATAGGTTCGTTAGCTCCGTTCGTAAGCCCTCTACGGCTAGGAGCGGTCTGATTGTGTTTTTCGACTATATCAAATAGTATTTATTGTACCGATTGTTGCATACAACATTTAACTGCTTTCTTTTGTTTCTTGTAAAATTGAAGTAGAGCTACCTGAAAATTAGTAAATTTGTTTTGATCAATTTAATAAGGCTTCACCCAACACATAGTCTACATTTGCACTCGATTATTATCTACCTAAATTCCATTCTTGTAAAATAGAATGAAGAAATGTGTGTGCAAAAATGTTAGTCATTAAATTAGTTTTAATTGATTTAATATGACTCTTTTGATGTGCGAGTCAATTGTTCCTTCTGGTTTTGTAATTCTTGTTTCTTGCAAAAGCGATGGAGCAGAAATATAGGAAAAAGTTGGTCCAAATATTTGAACAGTACAATTGGTTTTTTCCAAAATTTATCTTTTTTTTAGTAGATGATTGCATCTGGTAGGTATCTATGCAAATTTATTTTTAGTGTAATAGAATGGAAAATTAGAGCCAAGAAAGGTTAATCAATAAATATCAAGTTTTTGACAGTTTTAATTTTTTTTCTTCATTTGAGTTAACTGAAAAATTGGAATGATTTTTAAGAAATTCAAAAAGAATAGAAAATTAGAATTATGAGAAAATTACTTTGATAAACATAATGTTCAGGACAAGAAAAATGTGCAACAAGTATTATAATTTTAATGATATTTTTATTTCACAACTGCATAAAAATGTTTGTGTTGTTTAAAAAAAAAAAAACATTTTAAGTGTTCTTCTTTTACAGGTGTTACTAGCCTTCCTTATTTCTCTGAGGATGAATCTGCTGAATCTTCTAATGCTGAGGATGAAGAAGAAAGTGAAGCTGGTGAAACAGAACCCGATACCGAGGAAGCATTTCTCGATGAGCAGTTGGAACGTCGTAGCAACGGTGGTTCTTCTGGTCCGAGGCCGAATCTTGCACCACAGCACATGCAATGGGCTTTACGCCAAAGAGAGTCGGGTCGTGGTCCAATTACTACCTCTGGTAGGTTGGGTATGTCTTTTCACTTTATTTTATTTTCTTAGTATTATATACCTGATCTATAATGATTTGAATAAATTTTATTTTATTTATGTCAGTAAGTTTTATTCATGTTTTTTTTTACATCATAGTACAGGGATGAAAGCATCAATCTTTTGATGGATTTTAATTTGTTTTGAAAAGTTTTAATTCAATGAGCGAGAACAAGAAAAAATTAAAAATTAATTGTGGAAAAAGTCTTTAACTCTAGCTTTGACATGATTAGTTATTCCCAGAAGTGCCAACTTTCCCGCATTTTGCGAGTGACTCACAAATTTTGTGTTCTTCTCCCTCCCTTTAGAATTGATACAAAAATCTCACGAATTTTACCTCAATTGACTGATGAACTCAAAATTACCCGATTTTTTTTTTTCTCCCGCTAAAGTAGAAGTTTTTCTTTCCACGCGAATTACGTTTCCCCTTGTAACTTTTCGTAATTAATCATACATGGTATATATAAATGAATTTCTTTCCATTATTACACTGAGAAAGGGTAGCGTATATGCTTTTTGTTCTGATTGTGTTTGTAATATGTTTATCACTCACGTTGGTAAGAATGATATTTTGCAGAAAACAAATGGGGAAAAGCACAAAGCGGGCTATTATTTCAGGGCAAGTAATATTTATTTTTATTTATTTATTTATTTTATTTTTTTGGAAGTTATTGCTATTGATTTTCACCTAGTTATAAGTATGCGGTATTTTTAATATGATGTTTATTACAACAATCAATCCCTTTTTGAAGAATCTGATTCGCATGATTTTGCAATTGATCTTTTTTTTAGTAGTTACTGCTGTGGATTTCACAGAATTTGTTTTTTTTTTTTTAATATGATGATTTGAAAAATGCAAGAAGGAAATAATTATTGTGCTTACCCCCACAAAATGCAAGAATATCACTCATATAATTTTTTTTTGCAAACACGAGGCTTTTTTTAAAAAAAATTAGTAATCTATATTTGTTATTACTTAAAGTATCTTGCAGAAAAATATTAGTGCTAGAGAGGTTTGTCGTAGAAAACTTCTTCTTGTTATCTCTATGAACCTTGTTTAGTGGTTGTCATCAGGCATCTAATTCTTCCACTAATTTGTGGAATTCAGTGAACCTCAAGACAGTTGATTCTCCGGAATCTGCGAATCAGTAATTTATATTGTGACAAAATTTTCTTGGAGTTGCACTGATCTAAAATTTACAATTTGTTTACTTATGCAAAATCTTGTTTATATGCAAAGTCTTGTTTATTTGTCCTGCCCTTACCAGTGCCCCCTTTTTTTTTCTTTCTGAAGCTCTCATTCTCTTGCAATATCGTTGCATGGAATTTTGATTTTTTCTTTACAAACTAGGAAATTACAGAAATTTTTGTTTCTTATTTTTGTCTTTTATAAAATGGTGACCACTCAAAGTTTAATCTATGGGATATCAAACCATGATATTTCTGCTATACTAAACTATTTAATTTACTATAGCATTATTCAAGTATGTTCAGCTTTTTTTCCAGCAATTATAACTAAGAAATATAGTTAGCAAAATATAGCTCTCACATGAGCACAGTAATTGTTTCCTCTTAATATATTGTGTATAATATGTACAGGGAAAACACATGGAATTCTTTTTTCCAGATCTTAGTGGCAACCCTGACGTGGTATTATCATAAATCTTTTTTACAATTATTGCTGTGAATTTCACAGTTTTGAAATTAAGGATTAAAAAAATTGAGAAAAAAGTTTTCAGATAATTTCTTCTTCCAGCAATCTAGTGTCTGTTTTATGGCAATGTGGACTTAAATTATCTCTTTTGAATTCTGTAGCTAACTAACGACTTTATTTTAAAATTAAAGAGTCAATGTTTGCAGTATTTTATTGTTGTTGAGTGCTTTGCTTGTGTCTGGAAAATTGGTGAAAAGTCATTTTTACTAAATTTTTTAAATTTTATTTTTGAAAGGATCAAGTGGACTCATTTACATAGACCCTTCGTCCTTGAGAAGAGCCACTGGAACAACTGCTTCTGTGTCTGCAACAGTGACTCAAGAATGTACAGCTACAGCCATCACGACATCCGTATCCCTAGCCAGGGCTTTTGCTATTTTGATGAGACAAATTGCTGACCTTGTGACTATGCTGCAAGATTACCATGCTCTCATGCCAAGTTTGCCAAGAATCTTGGACATTTCTTACCAGGATTCATTAAATTTACAGGTTTGTGCTTGTTTTTTTAATACCCATGTTTTTCACCCATCTTCATGTTTCAATACCCATGTTTTGCTGTTTGAAACGTGTACAATTATTGAAACGTAACTGATACGAAAGCTGTTTTTTTAAATAAGAGCCTCAGGGGGTAGAGCGTTTACCTTCCAATTAGGTGAACTGGGTTCGAATCCCATCGATGGTTGGTTGGTACGAATTCCGCATCCGGCTTGCAACAGTTGGTTCATCTTGCAAAAAGATGTACAAACTTTGCTGTTTCATTTTATATGCTGTAAACAAAAAAGAAAAAGAAATGTTTTACAAAAATAAGTAAATTATTAATTTGATGTGTGACCATTAGTTTGGCAAGATACATTTTGAAGGCAGTGAGTTATAAGTTTGTGAAAATTCTAATAAACAATGATAGACCTTGTTAATAGGTCAAAAAAATAAGTTCAGTCTCGAAATTTTTTTAGAGTGGCACCCATGATAGATTTTTTCGAAGAATTTATCTGAGCTAATATTTTTTAAAATTATATTGCCACGATCACAATTTAAAGCTGGTTGAGTTTTTACTGCAATATTGCCCCATGCAGAACATCAAATTGCATGTAAAAATAACAATACTTGAAAAAAAAATCAAATGAAATTATTAAAATATTTCTTTTTTGCTCAGTCAAAGCTTTCTTTTCATATTTATTTAATTTTTTATATTAAAAATGTGGATCAATCAAACAAACAAAGATTACAAAGAGTTTATTTATTTTTTTTTAAATTTTTTTTAATTTTTTTATTTATGTTAAGAAAGGTTCTGATAATATTAACAAATGTAAAGAAGATTAAAAGAAAATATATTAACTCCTAGACACTTATTTTATTTTATATAAATGGTAAGTAAGTTTAAGGTGTATTGAATTTTATCCAAAAATGACGACTATGCACATAATAAGTAAAAAACTTTTTTTAAATTTAAATTAGTCAGTGTTTTTTTTTTTTTTAAAAAAATGCAAGTGATCTAAATCGACAAATGCTGATTCAAACTTCACTTTTTCATCTGCAATGGGTAGTGCACACTTTTCAACCAAAAATATATCTATTTTCTGTAACAAGTTTTCTATATTTCTTCACAAAAGCTCTGCTTGAATCAGTCAACTCCAAAAAAAAAAATATATATATATATATATATATATTTGATTTTTTTTAAAGCTATATTGTCGTACTGTTTTTTATCATTGCTTATGATTGTTTTTTTTTTTTTTAATTTTTTTGCTTTAAAGACTCTTATACTTTAAATATCATTTGAATTTTCCACTGTATAGCTGATTCATTCATCTCACACCCAATTAAAGTCATTAAAATACCGGCTCAAAAATTGCGATTCATGTTACGTACGCATATGTTTCTTTTTAATCAGTTTATTCTGAATAGCAACTTTAATAATTTGCAGATTTATTTGGAGTATCACTTGAGACCAACATGGGAATGGCTTATCACCGTAATGGATTCCACTGAAGCTCAACTTCGCTTCGGCTGTGCTTTAACATCTGGTTCTCATCCCTCGCATCCATCACATCCTATGCACACATCACAGCATTCCAGGTCCAGTAAGTCTAGAAATGAAAATGAGGGGAGGTCTTCCGGTGGTACTACTGACAGTCGTCGTAGAGGTAATTACATTTTTTTCCTTTACACTTGAATCTATATGGAATCTGCTAACATATTTATAACTACTATCTAATAGCCACTTCAGAGGGTGAACAGGGAAAACCTCGGAAAGACAGGCAATTTAAAAATCACCTACTGGGAATTTTGCTTCTTAATTTCATCTTTTAAAAAATGGTGACCATTCAAAGCGTAATTTTCTGTCTGTGTAATATTTCTGTAGATGTGTACTTTCACATGTTCTGTAAAAGTTGTGTTATAAGGATTGATAATGAAATTCTTCTATGAGCTACTGCTATATATGTTTATCTACTAGGGTGACCCAGGGTAATTCACGATCACTCTGTTTCTGGGGTAAATAATGATCACCTAAGTTTTATTTCAAAAAAAAATTTTTTTTTAAATTTAAGACATGGAAAAAAATGCTTGTACACTTTACTAAAGTATAACTACATTTACTTAATAATAATTTTTTGTTTAATCTAACAAAATAAGTATCTTTTAAACTGCTTTCTGTATTTTCCATTTCAAAGATGCGTTTCAAAATGTACACATTTCTGCAAAGATCCCCCTTCTTCTCTTAATAATAAATATTTTGAGTCACTTTCTTTTTCTTTAATATAAAAGTAGTGTAAGCTTTTGTTTAATTGTTTCACATCTACTGTAAACATTATAATTGATTATAGGAAACTATATCAAATGTTGCCCCCTACAGATGGGGTAATTATTGACCACTGGGGTAATT
>NC_092206.1:6536592-6569499 GCF_043381705.1 Parasteatoda tepidariorum
CAATTAACTTTCGTTTCTCATAGGACGCATCTCATATAGTGTCAAACTTCCAGTAAATATTAAAATTCTATTTTGAATAGTTTTTTCACAAAATAGATGTTTGCGTTTTTTGATCAGGAATTACCCCAGGTCACCCTACAATATATGTTTATCTACTACTATATATGTTATATATGCTGCTACTATATATGTTTTATGACTGTTTTAAATTAACTTTAAAAACATTTCTTCTGAGACAAAAATCACATGAAAGTTTTTATTAATTCTTTAATCTGTAAACAGCATTGCCACTCCACAAGAAAAATCTGGAAAATACAGGGAATTTAAAAATCATCTAATATAACAGTTAAAATGCAAGTAATTTTGATTTTGTTTCCTTCACGAACATTACCTGTAATTTAAGAAAATTACAAGTAATTTTCCCTGTATTTATGGAATATTTAAGGATGATATTTCAGCCATACTAAACTATTTCATTTACTATAGCATTATTTAAGTATGCTAAGCTGTTCCTTTTTTTTCCAGCAATTAAAAAAACTAATAAATATAGTTAGCACAATATAGTGCGTATAAGAACATAGTAATTGTTGTGTTTTCTCTTAATATATTGTGTATATGTACAGGGGATTTTTTCCCTCCAGATTTGAGTGGCAACCCTCTCACTGTTGAAGAGCAGAATTCGATAAAATGAAAAACTTTCTGCAAACACAAAATTTCAATTAAAAACCCTTTCATCGCAACCTCATTTTGTTAAAATTTGTTTGAAACCCGCAGGTTTTTTTAAAATAGTAATAATAAAACAAATAAAATAATAATAAACTATAAATAAAACAAATTTTCACTTGAAACTCACCAGAATTACTTAAAATCATTAATATCTTAAAAAATACTGGAGATTTGAGCTCAAAAATTATATAATTTATTTCTTTTATTAAAAACAAAATTATCTGTTTGAAAATATCGCCTCGCAAAATAAGTTGTTCTAAGCAGCTGCATACTGTCTAACCGGAAGTAGAGCAGGTCAAAAGATCGAGATTGTTGTTGTTTACATTTATAATGACTGTAAGTTATTAATGTCCTTGAAGGGTAAGTTCTTTTATCCTTACCCTTCAATGACATTACATTTGTTTATTTATATTTATTTACATTTATAATTTTTTTCTGAGGCTTTTAAATTAAAATTAAATAGTATTGCCTTAATCTCTTGCTTACTATAGCTACTGATGGGACATTTGCTCGTCGAGATTTTCTCTCATATGCAGTATCCCTAATGCGAGCACACAACAGTGAGCATTTTGATTCATTGCCTTGCTTGGATGTGAATGCCTTAAAGCATGTTGCTTATGTGTTTGATGGATTGGTGTATTATATCCGTTCTGGAATGGACAGTTCAGATTCAGAAGTTGTCAGAGAAGGTTTAAATTTAGATTCTTGGAATGATCAGGTTTGTTGCTTATATTCATTATATATAGTACAAAGTGTGTAGCGTTTTTAAAAAGTACTTAAAGGTACTTATTTTCGATTTAGTTGTTTAAATGCCCTTAAAGGTGCTTTTTTTTCACTGGATGTTTTTAAAAAGTCCTTAATGTGCTCCCTTTTCTAAAATGAGAAATTTTTTTATAATTTCAGTTTTTGCCACGAATTATGCAAAAAGCGTTGTTTTCACACTATTCTAATCAATGTTTTTATAATTTATTCAACCATAATAATAATATGATTAGAATATGCACACTAATAAAAAAAATTTTCTTATTATTAAAAATTTCTATGTATATAAACTTTGCTAGTTGTATTGTTCGCCAAAGCTTGAAAAAGTTTAACTTTTTCCTACACCTGATAGCTAAACAGAAAGAAATAATACAGCCATTTTCTGAATCTTCTGTAACAATCAAAGTAACTGACTTGACATCATTGCATTTGGACTGTTTAAGTTATAGTTCATAAGTTAAAGCATCTATTGCTTTGTGTCCTCATTAGTAAGTTAGAAAGTATTTTTTTTTTCTTCTCATTACTAGCTTACTTATCAACAAATTTATTTAAATAAAATAATTACTTATTTAGGGGTCTGTCCAGGCCGAATTTACTACCGTTTAGCGGTACCTTCACAAATTCAACTTTAGGAAAAATGGTAGTTTCACGAATTCAATTTTAGGAAAAATGGTAGTTTCCCAAAATACTTTTTCTTAAAATTTTATTTTTGTATCCCTTAAGAAACGATAAATCCATATTTTTACCATATTTTTGTGTAGATTTTAAAATATAATTTTTGATTTTTCACAAATTATATCTTAATATTTACAAAATAGGTACCTCTGAGAAAAACCTAGGCAGACCCTTGTTATTGAAAATATGCAATATATATAATTAAGACTGATGTATTAGGATATCAATTATATTAATTTTGGTAAAATATATCTAAAAAGATTAATTTTTTTTCATATATTTTAGATTTTTGTGTGTCTTTTTTATTTTATTTAATCATTTATTTATTTATTTTTTTTTACGTTCGATTTCTGTAAAATAATTTGTTGAATCATCTTTCAAAATGAACAATTGCCTGTTCTTAAAATGTGCTTTCAGGATGAAAATGATAATGAAGAGCAAGAAGAGGAAAACAGTTCTCAGTTGCCAATGGATGTTGATGGAGCTGAAGATGACGGACACATTTCTGCAAAAGGACGTAAACATACTTTCTTCCAGCGTTCAGACTCTACTTTATTTCTCGGTTGCCCACCCCCAGATCCTTTCAACTCTCCACTGTCGGACACTCTCTTATTGGCTGACCAACCTCATCTGCTTCAGCCGACTTCCCGTAAAGAGGATCTTTTCGGAGCTCCTAAGTCATACACGGTTCCTCCCGACCCCCTTGCTACAACTCCCGATTGTTCTTTGTATGGGGAGTTTGAATCCGTACCAACCAAATTGGGCTTGTCAATAAGAACAGCAGATTCACAGAAACTCACCGTGCCATCTCGCCTACCACTTTTGCCTCCTCTTCCTAGAGGATCACCCCCACCACTACCACCAAGTGAATTTGAGGAAAAAGATGCTTCCAGGGGCCCTGGTGAAGCTCCCCTGCCGAATATCGACGATATGGACAGCAGAGATGAGTCTCTGTCCAATAGTTCTGCTCCTAGTCGATCTGGCTTTGAAGGGCAAGAATTTGCCATTTCAATGACTGCAAATGATCGAATTTCTACTGATGCTGTAGAGTTTGAGTCTGACGGTTTTGTAGGTAGATCTTTATCAGAGCCATCTAGAGCTCCAATTATCGTTGCTGGACCCTGCAAAAAAGCAGATGGACCAAGTCCTGTTAAATCAAGTGTCATTGTTCATGCTGGCTGCATACGCCAACCTTCATCCACGGTAATTCAAGATTTTAATAAATTAAGCTAACATTTTAATGTAAATCTAAAATTACTTTTTTTATTAATTTGTTTCAGGGAACATGTAACTTTTCTGCTTAAGAGACTATTATCAAATCTTAGCTGGCTTAACATGAATGAAGCATGTTCTTTTTTACTTTGCAGGATATTTTCATTTTTAGTACTGTTTATTCAAGGGAAATTAATATTTGTCAAAATTATCCATGATCAAAATATGATGGGTGATTGAACTCCAGGGGCACCTCGGGAATATCGCAAAATTCCGCGATTCGCATTCACTTGATTTAAATATGCATCGCAATTCCTATTCACGCTATTTAAATGTCGTACATTGCAATTCCTATTCACGCTATTTAAATGTCGTACATTGCAATTCCTATTTACGCAATTTAAAAATCCATTATGATTTGCAATTTGTTTTGTTGCAATTTGTTCAATTGCGTGTTTTTAAACCAAACATCACAATTTGTGTTTACGAGAATTTAAAACACAGTGTACATAATACAAATTCGTATTCATGCATTTGTGATATCAAACATAAATTTTCGCATTTACACATGATTTAAGAAACTATGCATTTAGATTCGTATTCATGCGATCTAATAATTATGCGGTGATTCATATTTGCGCGATTTAAAAATTCAATATGGCAATTTGTATTTTCGCTTTTTTTAAATCCAATATTGCGATTGATATTCACTCGATTTTGAAATCCAGTTTTGCGATTCTTGTTAGAAGTAAGTTTTTTTCTTGAATTAGTTACTCTAAAGGTGTCGTCTGCATTAGTAGGTAATTTAATTATAAATGTTAGTTCGTAAAGTTATGTTAAATATTAAACATGTATGATTAGGGCCCTATAAATTATGCGAAGATACGGAAGATGCGGAAACCCGCATAATTCACAATTATCCGCATAATTCACAATCATCCGCGTAATTTACAATTTCCGCGTAATCGCAGCATATCTGTATAATTTTTATTTTTCAGCAAAATGTATTCATTTACCAGATAAATTTCTCTTTAAGGGTTTTTTTTTCAATTGAAATATATCTTTTTCAATTCCAAGAATCTTTTTGATCAGGTCGTCAGATCTTTCCAAGAATCTGAGAGAGGTGGACAAATTCACAGGAAACTTTAAGAAATTGTTCAAGCATTGTCCTGCAAGAAAGCGTCGCTATTTAAAGTTTTTAACAGATGACAATAAGAAAGCTAAACTTTGTCCAGCACTAATAAAGACACGGTGGAATTCCTGGTTTAAATCAGTGCAATATCATGCTGAATATTGTAATGTTTAGATAGAATTTTTTAGCAGTGAAATAAACCTTATTCCTGACACTGCATGTCTCAATCAGTGCAAAGTTTTGGTGGAAAGCAAGTACGTTTGCAAAGACTTTCAGTTCATTGCGAACATGCTCAGATATTAATGGATACTCTTCTCTTTTTCGAAACATGTGTATCTATTCACAAAGCTTACAATAAGCTTTTTGATCTGCGATCTAAATTTCGATGTAATTCTCGGGCATCATACTCACGAAAAGATTCACGCAACGTATTTCTTCAAGAAGTGTTTCACAAAACAATTGCAAAGTTGAATACTTACTACTCTCCAGAACTAGACGTATTCAAAAAACGCGGGCCCAAGTTTAGTCAATCTGCATTCAACTTCATGAAAGCTGCTCGAGTTTTCGATCAAGAACAAATAGTCAACATCAATATTGAAGACGACGATGTATTCAAGAATATTCCAGGAATGAGTGGTGAAGATATAAAACTCGAGTATGCTGCTTACAAAGAATATGTAAAAGAATGTTCAAACCAGGACTTAATTAGACTCTGGAATTCAGAGGTAGTCTCAGAGAGATTTCCAGAACTTACAAAGAAAGCAAGACAAGTGCTCTCAGTGCTTCCTAATTCAGTAGATTGTGATTGAGCTGTATCCTTCTGCGGCCAAATTTTTACAAAAAAAAGGCAGAGTTTGAAAGAAAACGCAGCTTCTAGACTAACTTCTGCATGCATAATTTTTAAAAGACACCGCATCCTTGCCGCATAATTTTTAAAAATCGCCGCATCCTAACCTCATTATTTTTAAAAAAATTTCGCATAATTTATAGGGCCCTATGTATGATATATAAATTGATTTTTTGTTCATAAGATTTTCAGGGTTTTTCACTCTCTTCGGCAAACACCCCTGATAAGAAAAGTCTAATATTTATCACCTACTTTCAACCAATTTTACTTTTGCTAGTTATTAATTTCTTTGTGATTTACTACTTCAACATTTCTTTGATTCTTGATTTTCATTTATAAACTTTCTTCTTTCAGAGCCCCGATTTACAATCTAATGTATCCACTGGGTATACATCTACCCTTAGTCCTGCTGCTGAGGTTACGGTCACCTCTACTACTGCAACCTCAACAATAACATCTACTGCAAGCTTAGCACGTGATACTGCAGCATCTGATCCAGCGGTTGGACAGTATTCTCAAAATAGGTATCTTCATTTAAATGCTCTTGTCCCATGGTTGAGTTTAACTTATTTTGTTTTCTTACTTTTTTTTTTCCTTGCTTAAATTTTCATTGAAATATTAAAAATTTTTGAAGTACTTCAAAAGTTAATTAATAATGTGTTATCAGCAGAGCTTGAAGATTTTTGTATTTTTTAATGTGCATGTCAGAAGAAGCATTCATGAACACGTGAGTTTCGAGGCAAATATTACATAAGCACTTTTACTGTTTCCATCTTCTTATCTGGATACTTTTATTATAATAATGCATAGCTGCCAACTCTACTGGATTTTTCAGTAGACTGCTCGTACATAACTATTTTTAATAGGATTTTTTATAAAAATATAATTTATCCCCAAGCAAAATAATATTGTAAAAATTGACATTATAGATATCGGTCACCAATTCATTAGATTTGAGGAAAAAGTGGCTCAAGTTATTTGTACTAACTGAAATTTTTTTTCACTAACTGAAAATTTAAATTTTCAGGTTTAAGAAAACTTAATGTTGTTCACAGAGGAATCGGCATTCAAATGAATAAAGCAAGATTCAAGGTCATTAAGATGAGCTGAGGTAACTGGGATGGAAATAATTTTAGTCTTTTCAAAACTGAATTTATGCCCCAGATACCAACAATGTGAAGCAATTGAAGATTTCTTGATCAAAGACGTGTCTGTGGAACTAGCGCATTTACCACATTTCTTGTCTGTGTATCTAGTGCATTTACCACATTTCTTGTCTATGTATCTAGCTCATTTACCACATTTCTTGTCAATATGACCTTGGCTACATCCAGCAAACTAAACATACTTTAAAATTTAGGCTTAAAGAATGTCCATTATCAAGACTTTGGGAAATCTTCAATTGCTTCATATTGTTGGAATCTTGGGCATAAATTCAATTTGAACAATGCTAAAGTTATTTCCATCCTGATTTCATCAGCTCATCCTTTGCCCTGGACTCTCTTCTTTAAAATATTCATTTGAATGTTGTTTCCTTTATTAACGACATTAGCTCTTTCCCTCCTTTTCATAAGACGTGGAAATGCATTTTACCCTGATTTGCCTCACGACCACTCTGATTTTTCTTTTTATGTTTTTCCTCTTTTTTTCTCTCTCTCTCTCTCAATTTTTTCCTCCAGTTTCTCACCCTTATTTTTCCGTATTTGATTGGCAAATTGAAGTTTTTTTATTTCTTTATTTTTGAAGTGCTTGAAATGAAGTTTTCAATCAGGTAATATCTTATCGCTTCAGTTTCTTGGGATTATTTATTTAATTCATAAATAGTTGTCAGGGAAAAATTTATTTTCAGTATTTGGTATAAATTCTTTTGAACACACAAATTATAGATGTCTTGGAAGATGCATTTTATTTGGGGAAAATTTTGATGTGGTTGCAAAACAGAAATATAGTGTAAAAAATGAGGATAATTTTTTTCTTCTTTTCAATATTGGTTTAAAGAAAAATATTCCTGTATTTGTATTCTCGCAGTAAAAATTTGCATGAACAAGGAGTAATTTCCAACCAGACATGGTGGGAAATTAGAACATGGCCTTTCTATCTGTCATTTAATTATTATATATAATTTTTCTTAATTTTATAAATATTTAAGAGAAACTTAAATTTGTCTAAAAAAGCTTATTAAAGATGCTTTAAGGTTGCATAATATTTTATCGTATTCTGCTCACTCTTTTTTTTTTTTGCTCACTTTACATTTTAATATTCACTTTCGTTAAATTTCTGACAATTGCTTATGATTTCTAGGTCCTCTAATTCTATCAGCCAGATGTTTTCTCACGATATGCTTTTGGGTCGTTGGCGCCTTTCCCTGGAGCTCTTTGGCCGCATATTTGTTGATGATGTTGGTGCAGAACCGGGTTCTGTCATTACAGATTTAGGCGGCTTTCCTGTAAAAGAAATGAGATTTCGTAGAGAAATGGAAAAATTGAGAAGCTCTCAGCAAAGAGATCTTACTTTAACCAAGGTTAGTGTTTTATTTATTCCACTGTTAAGCAGTAACTTTTATCTATGTCTATATTAGATCTATGCACTATATTATGGAGTGTCTGTATTTTATGTTATCTCAAAACTATACTTGCTCACAATACTTATGAAGTGGCATAATTATACATAATGATGATACGGAATTACATAGTCTTGAGAATTCGAATCTTATCTTATTTTGCGCTGAAAGAGTTTTGTTTTAATTTTAATTATTTTTAACCCTGTATATTTTCTTTTAATCTAAGTATTTAACTTGCATTTATTTTAATAGCAAGAATATTTTTTTTATACATTTAATTCTATGATCAAATTTTTTAATATTAAAATGCATGCTTGAATAGACTTTTGTATTTGTAATGTGGTAAAAAAAAAAAAAAAAAATTTTTTTTCCCAATGTTTTTAATTATTTAAATTTATCTGAAATTTTTTTCCGGATAAATGAATTTTGATTTTTAAAAGCCTTTAAAGGGGCTTTTTTCATTGAGCGTTTCTAAAAATTGCTTAATTTTCTCTTTTAAGAAATGAGATTTTTTTCTTTACCATGGCAACTTTTGACTTTTGCCACATATTATGCAAAAGTGTGGTTTACACATTTTTGTATTCAACATTTTCACAATTCATTCAACTATCTATTTCGGCTTACCATCGGTGCATAGCATATGAAAGCGTCAATCATTTGAGATGTTTGATGAAATACTTACAAGTCCGCATGTGCTTCTACTGAGCTGAGTTTGGTGAGATTATTGCACTCACATGTGCAACTCTGTTATTCTCAATTTCAGACTTGTAATCAGACATGTGCATTTTCCACCCTCTCATATCGAACTGAAAAATCTCTCGAGCATTTTATAATGGCTAATATAATCAAGAAGAGAGTTCTTTGCCAGAAACTAGTTATTTTATCATGATTATGTAAAGTCTTTAAAAATTATTTTGCATTTTGTTAATGTATATAGTGCTTAGAAATATTTTTTGAGTGCTTTAAAAGTACTTAAGAGGTGCTTATTTTTTATTAAGAGATTTGGTTATGCACCCTGTATCAAAATCTAAAATCATTAATGTTGCACCATATCCCCAGACTAATTGTTTTAATGAAAAATATGTTATGATCTGGCCTAATAATTTGATAAATTTTAAAATTTGCTTTCTTAATGATTTATAACATCACTATTTTAGGTGGAAAGAGATCGAACATCACTTTTGCAGCATACTTTTAAAGAACTGAATACACAGTACAATAACTATGCACGTCGCAACTCTGGTGGCACTCCCCCGTTAACTGTTTCAAGAGTGAAGGTCACCTTCAAAGATGAACCAGGAGAAGGAAGTGGGGTTGCAAGGAGTTTTTATACTGCTGTAGCTGAGGTTTGTTTTCAAACCATATTTAATGTGGAATGTTAACATTTAATTACCCAACCCGATTATAAAATGAAATAATTTTGAACATTTTTGTTTTTCCATTATTTTTTTTTATGGTTGTGGAGTCGATAGCTCCAACTCTTAACTTTTCTAAGAGTCTGACTTGTATTTAATTGAAGTTCATTACTGAGAAAGTGATAAATTTTTTTTATCTACAATTCAAGTATGAGATTTCTTCTGAATTTAATAAAAATCAATAAACTTCTGAACTTAGTAAAAATAATAAAATTCTGTTCATAGTTTTTGTTAAATGTATGTGGAATTTATCTATATATTTTTAAAAAAGAAAAGCTTATGTTTTTAAAAAATTGAGCATCATTTTTTTTTATATGAAAGTAATTTTTTTAGATTTTTAGAGGGTTTTTCTTTTGTGTCTTTAAAGTTATCAATGTGTTATCCCTGATCATTATATTTTCATATTTTTTTTTTTTTGTTCAATCTTTTAAATATTTATCAAAATTCTCCTATTACTATACAAGATGAAAAGATCACATGCATCTTTTCATCGTATAATATACAGGATCTAATTTTTAACAGAGTTAAACCAATTTCTCCGATTCCACAGCCCTGTTAATATTTAAACAAATTTCCCCATCTTTTAAATGGTTTCAATTAATCTATTGTTTTTTTTAATTTTTTTTTCAGATTGAGTGAAATTTTTAATTAAATTTAATTTTTGTTTTTTAAATTAGATCTTTGAGATTTTTATCAAAATCTTCAAAAGATTAAATATATCTTTTCATCTTATAATATATAGAATCTAATTTTTGACAGAGTTGAGCCAATTTCTCCGATTCCACGGCCCTGTTATTTTTAGTGCAAATTTTCCCATCTTTTAAATTGTTTCAATTAATCTATTTTTTCTTCCTTTTTTTTCAAATTAGGCTGTGCTTTCATCTGAAAGGTTGCCGAATTTGGAGAGCTGTCAAGTCGGTACTAGATCTGTACAGTACAGTGAGTTAAATTTAGGATTTGGTGTGTATTGATAAATATCAAAAGCTTTGAAATTATATTGCTGTTAAAACACATGCCAAACTTTTAAAAATTTTTTACACCTAAATTTGTCAATATCAAATTAAAACTCAAGTTCTTTTTTTTTTTATTCTTGCAATTTTTTAGAGCCGCCCACATTTGTTACAGATCTGATACAACGCTTGCGTACTAGAGAGAGGGAGCGAGAAAAGAAATCTTCTCAAAACTCTTCACCAAGAATGAGGGATACAAAAGAAAGAGATCCACCTCTTGCACTGCGTTATGATGCTCCTCCCTTTGTCATGCCCGGAGAAGCTGGTAGTAGTGGCACAAATGAACACCTGAGTCCTCATCGACAACAACTAGGACAGCGGCTGTATCCTAGAGTACGCGCCCTCACGCCAGTAAGTGTGGTCGGAAAAATTTGTAGCATTCAGTCATTGTAATGAAATATGTGTTCATGAAAAATCATGTTAAATACTTTTTAAGAGTTTTAAACTTTTGGTCTCAATTTTAACTTTTACCTCGCCTTCCTTATAAGTATTCAGGCTGGGTAGCATTTTTAAAAGGTGCTTATTTTTGATTGACGTTTTTTAAAAACCCTTAAAGGTGCTTTTTTATTAGAGGTTTGTAAAAAGTGTTTGATTTTCTACCTTTTAAAAAGAAGTTTTTTCTTTGCGGTATCGATTGTCATTCTAAATAACAAAAAAAAATAATCATTTTCACAAATTTCCTCTGCAGTATTTGTCAGAAACTACTTATTTTATCTTGATTACTTAAAGTCTCTAAATTTTATTGACTTAATGTTTATAAATTAAGAACTTTAAGCAATAGGAATTTTTTTATTTTTTATTGCTGCATAGATTTCATTTATGATATTCTTTTTTGGAAAGTGATTAAAATATTTTTAAAGGGCTTAAAAAGTGATTATTATTTTATTATAAAATTTGGCTACGTACCCTGGTTTTGCTTCTCCGAATTGCTTTAATATCAATGAAAATTGTCACCTCAGTCCTGGCACAAGAATTAATCATGAACTATTCACAATTACATGCAATTTAATCTTTGACTGCTTTCCTAATTGTGCATTATTAAGAGCAGGTTCTTCTTAAAGTATATGATGTTTATTAGCAGAAGTGCTCTGTGTGCTGAGGTGAAGAATGAAGGTACGCACAATAACAAAATAATTGTAACGAAAAGTAAAAGCAGAAATCAGGCTAGCCACAGAACAGGAAAATCATTGCGAAGTCACGAAATTTAGTCAATCTGAAAAAATTAAAAAAAGAAATTAAGATACTGTAGAAATAAGGAAAAGGAAATTGTTTTGAGGTGCCTATATGTCCAATATTTTTTCTAAAAACATAATTATTGATCTTGAGACATATTCTGATGGTCGAATTTGGTTTAATTTATAGCAGTGGAAAATAAAAGAGAATCTGTGGACCTTTTTATTTTACTTTATATAGTTTTTTCACCACTAAATTATCTACTTTTGTCGTCATTATGTAACCATTTAAGATATTTAACTGGTTAAAAATGGACCATTTTGTCAAATATTTCAAGGTTTTCTTTTTTAGTTCTCTACTTTTGAACTTTTTAGGTATCTTTCAATTTTTGTTTTCCTGTCTTTAGAATCAAAGTTATAGTTGTTTTTATCTCATGCTAACTGACAAAACTGAATGGCAACTACATACTTTAAATGTATCCTTACGTGTACACACATTATAAAAAAAGTTTATTGTAGAATTCTTTGAATGTAGATTACAATTTAATTTTCAACAGAAGACTAGTTGTCTGGTCTTGTCTATGGTCATCTTAAGAAAAAGAAACAAAAATTTTGCGGTCAAATTTTTTTTCTTAATATGACTGGTTGCTAATTAGTGTCAAAGGTAAACTTATGAACAGATAAGAGTAGTGATTTATTTTCTCTTGTCCATTGAATTGCAGTGAAAGCATTGTATATATTTCATATAAATTTCAGTTCATTTATTGCAAGGTCGAAAATACTTTTAAAGTAATTGTTTAATTTTTTAGTTTCCCCCCCTTTTATTTTGATGATATTTGTATCTCGATTATGATGTAAGGCATTACTTCTTATTTGTTTATTATGTAAAGTATATATAATTTAGTTTTGAAATAATTTATTGTTGCATAAAAATCAGAGTAAATAATAGGGTTTTTTTAAAAAAACTTATTTCAATCTATCTTATTTGAGGAATTTGTTTCTGAAAATCAAAGTCAAGTTCCAAGACTTTTGGTCATGCTTAAAGAATTTGAGAAATTGCTCTGTTTTCTAAAGTCATTTCTAATAATCTAGTTCTTATCTTAACTTTTCCTTTAAAAATGTTGATTATTGCCCATGTTTTTTTTCCTCCTTTTTTTTATGAAATATGCCATACAAAACAAAATTTAAAAGTAGATTGCGTTTTTTCTTCTCCTTCCCCTTCTTAAAATCATCCAAGTTAGTATGTATTGCACCATAAAATGTACTGATTTTTGTTTATTTTTACATTTTTATTTTAAACTACTCAGATGCCTATAGATATTATTTCTTTTTAGAACTTAGCCAGCAGAGTTACTGGCATGCTTTTGGAACTTTCTGCAGCACAATTATTGATGTTACTTGCTTCTGATGATGCACTTCGTCAGAAAATTGATGAAGCAACAGACATCATTCTCTCTCATACAAGGTATAATTTCAATTTTTTAATTAAAATTAAGCTATATGCGTTTACACCTGTAAACAGGGTTTATACACACCGAGAATATTGGGAAAATGTGATCAGAAATAAAAGTCAGGGGAAGAATTAATTTTATTGAATTGTCAGGGATTTTTTAATCCTATTAAATCTTGCAGAAAATGTGATATTTCATACTTTTGTTAATGGTTGATATAAACGATGTTAAAAAATAATATCATTAATTGCTCAGGGTTGCCACTCCACTGGGAAAACCTGGAAAATACAAGGAGCATTCATTCATTAAAATATTCTTCCAGTTGTGTTATTAGCAGCTTAACGCTGTCACAACTTGGGAATTTTATATTTTTCTTCAATTGTCATTTTTATTGTATTTGTATCTTTAATTGTGTGTGTGTGTATATATATATATATTGGAGCACTGTATATGTATCTAAATAGTTTTTCGGATAATTTCTCCATTTTAATTTCTTAATTGGCCGAGACATTTCCCAGTGCAGCATTGAAAATCGGGGTTAAATCTTTGAGGGTAGGCGAGACAGGGAAATGTTGAGACGTATGCTATTCCNAGCCCATAGAAAGAAATTATTGCCTTTTTAGAATAATAATGCCCTTTTTTTAAAACCTTTTGCACCCTGCCCTTTTTTTTGCCTAGAATGAGCTCTGTATATATGTGTGTGTGCTGTGGAAACAAAATGAGAAATTGCATGTATTTTAATTAAAGTTTTAAAGTTTGTTCCTTCATCTTAAATATGGGTTATATGCAAAGCAATTAATAAATTAGACAATGAAAGAGATGAAAGTTTATAAATGTAAAAAATGCAAAAGACTGCCATTAAATCAAATGCTGAAAAGTGCAATCAAATTTCACACAAAAGAAAAATTGTAAATATGAGGTAACTTGAATTTACAGCAGAAATTTGAATAAATTTAAAACGTTGTAAGAAAACAAGAAATTTGGCACTAAACAATCGAGACAGGTGGAATAATTTTTTTATGTTCCTCTCTTACCAGTTGTTCCCATTTAGCAGTTTATATTTATATATCATATAATTGCGATTTCAGATATTATATGCATACATACATATATATATATTAGATAGCTGTGATAATTTTTATGGAAAACTATCATATTTGCCCTTTTCTCTCTTATCATTATTTCATTATTAATTTTTGCATGAGTGTGGATTGTGCTATTTTTTTTGTGGAATTTATTTCTAGAAAATAAGTTACTTTGAGATTTTCTGAGATTAATTGAGATTTTCTGTCCTCAAATGTCTGAAATTTACCTACATCCCTCAGATTCCGGTTAGTTGTGCTTTTAATGTACTAAAAAATACTTCTTTAATTTGAATGGCGCTGATCCCTTAAAAAAAGAAAATTAAGTTTGTTAATGAAGTTTTTATAATAGCTGACCAGTTTATTCTATATTATTAAATATGGCATAGCTAGTAATCTTTTTTTTAAAAATTTATTTACATATAAATTTTTTTTTTTTTTTAAATTCCTTAGTAAATAGATTTAGTAACCTAAAATCTTTGCAATTGTAGGGATTCATCCGACGATGCCTTACTAGATTTGGATGTATTTAATTTGGGTTCTCGAAGAACTCCGATCACCAGGAAGATTGAAGACGTCGACGAAGAAGAGGACATAGACGAAAACTGCCCCATATTCTACCAGCCCGGAAAGAGAGGGTTCTACTCACCACGTCAGGGAAAGTGTTCCGCAGAAAGAATGAATGCATTCCGGAACGTCGGTCGCGTCATTGGATTGTGTTTGCTTCAGAATGAACTGTGTCCAATTTACCTGAATCGACACGTGATCAAGTACATTATAGGTCGGCGCATCGGCTGGCACGATTTGGCTTTTTTCGATCCAGTGCTTTACGAGTCCTTGAGACAAGTTGTAGTGGATGCAGAAGGAAAGGAAAATAATATCTTTTCTTCCCTTGATCTTACATTCTGCATTGACCTTTGCATTGAAGAAGTAAGTATATTTTTTTAAAATTTATTTGCATTGGTTTAAGTTTATGATATGTGTCTATATCACATATGGAACCTTACCTTACTGAGTTCTTGCAGAAAGATTTTTGTTTCGTGATGTAAAAAATTTTGGTTTGCTTTTCAGCAGAAATTTCCACTCCAAATTTGAATTTCACATTTAAATAATCACTTTCTGAAGCGCTCAATTTATGTCGATATCGTAAGTCTATTTTGATTGTATTTTCGACAGTTATTGACATTGATTTTCACATGGCTTTTAGATATCCGGATGTATTTCAGGAGATATGGGAAATTGGAATTGCACATTTGATCATTTACTTTTTAGGGCAATCATTTTATCGATTTTTTTTTGTTGCAGTTATTGCTTTTGATTCCCACATACTTTTAAAACCCAATATTTTTTATACAATATTATTTATTGCAACAA
This sequence comes from Parasteatoda tepidariorum, assembly GCF_043381705.1. NCBI lineage: Eukaryota > Metazoa > Arthropoda > Arachnida > Araneae > Theridiidae > Parasteatoda > Parasteatoda tepidariorum. Next base: position 6,552,011 of record NC_092206.1, read on the forward strand.
TCAAATCTTGAAATGTAAAACTGCATTTGAGTAACCCCCACCCCTCCCCCAACAAAATGCAAGAATATCGCCCATAATATTGGAATAAAAAAAATATTACATATTCAATTAAAAAAATTTATTGTTCTTATGTTTTTCTAAACACAGTGTTTTTGTAAGATCTTTTAGTAACATACATTTTTGTTATTATTGAAAGTTTTTTAAATTTTTTTTTCCCAATGGCAGACATGAAAGACAAATCTGTAGCTGAGAACTCTTCTACACTTGTTTTGTTCATATGGTGGGTAGATAATAAAAGTGCATCAATCGGAGTTGTTTTAAGATTAGTGATAAGTCGAAGGGCCTGATTGTGGAATCTTTCCATTGAGTCAAGAACTTTTTTGCTGGTCACCGCCAGTGGCTCGCAGCAGTAAGTCATGAGGGAGAACATATGAGATTTACATGTCATGTCGAGGGTATTTCTACAGCAGCCCCATTTTGACCGGACTATTCTTTTCATTAGAGAAAGTCTCGAGGTGGCTCTCTCCAAAACTTTGGTCATGTGCTCTATTATTGAAAGTGCATTGCAAAAAGATATTAGTGCTAGAGAGTTTTGTCGCAGAAAGTCCGAAAAAATTCTGGCACTGGGCATTTGTGTTTTTCAATTGAAGTTGTTACTATACTATTGTGTGGAATATTCACTATATGCCCTACAAGTCAGTGAAATATAATTACATCCTATTTATGTTTTCCTGTGTGGTACTTTTCATATAGATTTAATTAAATAAAAAATGTAATATTCAGATAATTGGGTACTGTACAAATAAATTATAATAGTACTTGCTGTTAATCATCAAAGATTTTATAGATAGAAAATTAACAGAATTGACATTAAATAATAAAAATAGTAGAAATAAGAATGCATACATCTTCCTATGAATACAAATACAATTTTTAAAATAATTGAGTTGAAAAATCAAAAGTTTTGAATTTTTGATCCAACCTCTATTTTTCAATAATACTCTAATTAAAATCGTAAAATTTAATACTAGTTTAAATTTAGGGCCTGTCCACTAATCATTTACATGATTTATCCTCAAGATTTATTGTTCAAACTTTGAGAATACAGTAATTTTTTAGCATATGAAATAGAAACTCATTTTATTATCTTATATCAAATTCCTATGCTGATAAATTCAGTGATCATGATTTATTTACAGGAAATGAAATGACAAATCTTGTAGAGGGGGATTTTGTAGTTTCGTAATTATTGATTTGTGCCTTTCAACTGATTTTAATGATGATTGATTATACTTTTCTTTCTCAGACTGCAATTTTCTTAATTTACTTTTTCTTTCTCTCAATTGCTTTCCTTTTCTCTTTGTTTTTCTTTTCTTTTTTAAAAATAACCCCATCGTCTAAAATGTTACTTAGCCCATTTCAAAATGTATTAAAATTAATCAATTTAAAATTCCTTTATTGATACAAATGTCTGTCTTTAAATATTTCATTGATGCTTATTAATGGGTTATTCACTAATTTTTTCTAATATATAAGTTTTTTTTAACTAAGCTAAAGTTTATATGTTTAGTCTTTCAGATTTTTTAATATTTGTTTTATTTTTATGCATAGTATTTTAACTAAACATGCATAGTATTTTATGCATAGTATACTACTAAAACATGTTTACTAAAATTATATTACAGTACAGAACCCGTTATCCGGAAATCAGAAAACCATAAAACCGGAACTTCAATAAAAAAATTCAATAAATTTTCCCGCCATTTTTTTTAAAAAAATGTTTTTTTCCTCATAAGATTTTAGGATTTTTCTTTCTTTTTTGAAAGATGTTTACCTTACCATCTATCATTTTGGAAATAATCATTAGAGTATTACTTCATCGTTTTTTCTTCTTTTTAAGATTATTTCCAAATAATTTCTTTTTTTTTAGTTGGGTTTAACAATTAAAAAAACGGCTTTTTGTAGCGATTCAGTAAACCGGAAAAATCAGTTATCCGGAATGGCGATGGTCCCGATTGTTCCGGATAATCGGTTCCCTACTGTATTATTAGTTTTGATAAAATTTAAATTTTTTACTCCAGGTAGCAACATTTAAGAAAGAAATATATCAGTAGTAAATTTGCTGTGCCCGCGATAGTTATCTTAATTATTTTCCAAACAATTCTTTTAAATTTTTTTCTTTGTATTCTCATTGCTGCTAGATATCTTTTAAATGGTTGTACAGGATTACCACGCCACAGGGAAAACCTGGAAAATACATGGAATTTAAAAAACACCTAAAATAACATGGAATTTTGAGTTTTCCTTTGGAAACTGGGAAAATACAGGGAATTTTGTTTCTTATTTTCATCTTTTAAAAAATGTTAACCATTCAAAGTGCAGTCTGTGGGATATTTAAGGATGATATTTCAGCTATATTAAACTAGTTCATTTACTAAAGCATTATTTGTTATAAGTATGTTCAGCTGTTCCTTTTTTCTTTTAAGTTTTTTCAGCAGTTATAACTACTGTAGTTATCCCAATATAGGTCATACAAAAGCACAGTGATAATGTTTTTCCTCTTAATATATTGTGTATAATATGTATGGGGAAAACACATGGGAATTTCGTTTAGAGATTTGTGTGGCAAACCCCTGTTGTAATTTGCTAATTGTAGTGATGTTTTGTTCGTAGGGAGGAGGGAGCATAGAATTGATACCTGGAGGAAGCCAAATTGAAGTTACTGCTCAAAATGTTTATGACTATATCAGAAGATATGCAGAATACAGGATGATTCGTTCACAAGAGAAAGCTTTGGACGTAAGTATAGGTTACTGATAACTCTCTGTGTAATAAATGTTTTGATTTTCAAAAAATATTGATTTCCATCATATGTAAATCTAACTCCTTGTATATTTGTTGAGGCACGAGAAACTATTAGTTTGAATAAATTCAGTGCGAGCTTATTTTTAAAATTCTTTATTTTATTTTATTGTACAACTGACCCAATTTTTTGGGTTTATGACTACTAATATTCAACTCAGTATCCTTGTAATTTTGAATCCATACCAGAAGACAAGAGAGCTCCTGGATCAAGTGTTGGGAGAAATTTGCTTTTGTGGAGGACTTTTTGATTGAACTAATCTGCATTTGCGTGACATGAAGAGGAAAACCTCCCACAGTTAGTCTGACAGAAAGAGGACTCTAACCCGTGATCCGTCTACCACTTGAAGATATTTCAATTTAATTACAAAAATTATTTTATTTAATCTGAAAAAAATTATTATTTTTTTTAAGCTGACGTTTCTATTACTTTAATTTAGTAACACGTATATTTGTTATTTTTAAAAGTATCTTTCAGAAAGCTATTAGTATTAAAGAGGTACGTCGCAGAAAGCCCGAAAAAACTCTGCCGCTGGGGTATTCAGTTTTATGCTTTTTGGCCCAATGTTATCAGTTGATAAATTTTATCTTTTTTCAAACTTATTCTTTAATTCTTCTATTTCACTTCTGTTAATGTTTTATGAGTAATTCTTTGTAAAATAATAATTATTAAAAAAGTAAGTATAAATGTTATATGAATAACCAAATAGACCCAAAGAGGGTGCCCCCCTCCTTTCCTAAATAGAAATTCTAACTACCACCTGCATTGAAAAATTGATCTTTTAATGTCATGTGTTAAGAAGGTTATTGTGCTTTGAAAGACTATGCTACTTTTGTTGATAAATATATTTGTTTTCTTCTTTTGCAGTCTTTGCGTTCAGGGGTCTATGATGTTCTGCCTTCAAGTGCTTTCGATGGACTTACGGCCGAAGATTTTCGCTTGCTACTAAATGGTGTTGGTGAAATCAATGTGCAAACCTTAATTAGCTACACCTCTTTTAATGATGAAAGTGGTAAGTTTTTTTCTACCTCCAAGGGGAAGCTTTTTTATACTAATGAATACCTGCTAAGTCTCCTGTTTTTTAACTATGACTACTGTATTTTACAACTATCGCCTGTTTACCCATATATTCTCAAATTTCTCCGTATTTGTTGAAGAAATTTAAAAAAGAAAATAGACGATAAAAAACCTGCTGTTGGAAAAAAATATTTCCCTTATTCCTCAACAGATGGTGCTGTTGCCAGCACTGGAGTATATTGAGTGTTAATAATTTAAGTAATTATAAATAATGGTTTTAAAAAATCTTTTTTAGATTAAGATTTATATAAAATATTTTTTACTTTGCTGAATCTTGTACTATTTCCAATTTTAGATTTCTCTTTTTGACCCATGATGCATTAAAACTTTACTCAGAGCCCGAAAAATGTCGCTTGTAAAATCTCCATTATTTTATTTCTCCTGTAAAGATTCTGTTCTCCAGATACTGAAGAAAAAAACTTTTCTGTTTTTCTTTAATTATTAGTTACTGTAATTAATATAAATGCAAACTTTTTTTTATGGTTTTAGGATTTCTAAATTTCCATACTGTATTTCCAAAAGTTTATTTTAATTTATATGTAGAAACGCTTTTGTAATTTAAAATATTGAGAAGGCAATAATTTTGTTATTATAAAGATAATGTTTTCATTGCATTATATCCATTTCATGGGCAACTCTGCAAAATGAAATGCTTGAATTCAGACTTTTGTAAACAGCAACAAATTAAATGAAATTCTTTTACCTTCATTTCTATTAATTTCAGCAGCTTTTCCTGATATAATTATTATGTCTGATAATTTTATATAAATGCAGGCTCATCATTAAAAAACACCTCATACTTAAAATGCTTTTGCAAAATTATCAAAATAACCTTAAACCCTTTGTTTTTACCCAAATTGTTTAAATTTTCTGGACCAAAATAAATGTGTGTTCCATAGCAGAGAAGAATCTTTTTCTTATGTATTGTAATAATTACATAGATGTGTTTTTTTCCTTCTTAACTCATTGGCATTATTGCTAAATTGAATTATTAATTTTTACAGCTGAAGGTGCAGATAGACTCTTAAGATTCAAAAGATGGTTTTGGTCAATTGTAGAAAGAATGTCTAATTTTGAAAAACAGGACTTGGTAAGCATTTTTTATTCCAACTATTTAAAATCCTGCTCCTCAGAATCTAAGGTCTACTGTGTTTTTTGGTTTGCTGCATTTTCGATTTACAGCGATTTTTCCAATGTGAATTATTAGTTAAACGGTTTTTTTCCAACGTGAATTATTAAACATTAAATGAAAAAGAAAATTTATCTGTTTATTAGATGAAAAGAAAATGACATTGTCTTGTACAATGACGAATCTGGAAGAAAATTGTATCACAATATTTGAGTGAAAGATTTTGTGGAGTGTACTTGGTGGTGTAAATGAAAACAATAACTAGAGAAGGAGATTTAACTTTCAACTGTACAAGATATATGAACAGCCCAATATTATTAAATACATAAAAGTCTTTTTGGAATAATCTTCAGAAGAACACATTGGGCTGTCTGGCCAACTATGGTGATGATGCGAAAAATTTAGAGTCTGATGGATACAAAATCGGGTGTTTTTTGAAGACTCTAAAATCAAACTATTAAATTTATTTTACAAAAAATTATTTTGATGCGTTTTATATACATTGAATCCATATTGATTAAATATGAAACATAACTTTTTTTATTTCGTTTGTTTTCTTACAGCAATGCGTTCAAAAGAACATGTTTTGATTTAAAAAAAAAAAAAAAAAAAAAACCATCAAAATATGTATCCTAGAATAGAGTAAAGTGAGAATATCTCTAAAATTCGTGTAGATTTCATTAAAAAGCATGTAAATATTGTTTTAGAAATATAAATGCTCTTAAATAAATGTATTTTGATTGTATTTTAAAAAACAAATGGAGAGAAAAAATTATAATATTAAAGAGCTAATGTTCATTGCTATCAAAAATATGTCTCACTTACAATGCAGTATATTTCAAACTCCACAGTTTCATCATCCAAAAAAAAAAAAATTAATGATTCCTGGTATGTTTTAAGTATAAATGAGAGTGTAAAAATTAATATATACACTGGTAATTTAAAGTGTTTTTACTAGTTATTGGCAACTTGTATTTTTATTCAATTTTAATTTATTAAATTATTACTCTTTCAGTATATTTTGATTTCTATTAATTTATAACACATATACTCACTTATCCAAAAATTTTGTAAAAATCAAATGAATCTTTTTTTTTGTGCAAACTTTATTTTTCAAAATGTTATTGTACTAAGAAAAAAAGCTAAAATTTTTGAGGAAATTTTGTTCATTGGGAATATTAGGCTCTGAGAATTTTCTGCACTCTTACGTCTTTCGACTGGAAAAGAGTTGTTGGACTTCATAACAGATAGGACTTCAAATCGTTTATTCTTATTCTTGATTATATTGTTTGAGATAAATAGTGGTTGAACTTGATATTTACTACTGTAATGGTGTTGCAAAGATCTTACATTTTTTAATTCACTAAAGCCTTCTGATGCTCTCAGACTAACAGAGTTAAATATGACTACCAACACTCTTGAATTTTTTGTGAGAGTTGCTTTTTATATTTAGAGTGGAAACAAAATATGTGCATATAAATATTTTTTAATATGTGCATTTGAAACTGTTTTGACACCTACAAATAAATAGCTTAAATTTAAATCCTGATAATTACTCAAGAAAAAGAATAGCAAAATAACTGTTAATTCACATCTCAAAAAATCCTGATTAGAAAGTATAGAAATTGGTAACTATGTTGTAAAAAATATAGCTCTAGAAATTCAAATTTATTTTAGTTAGTTTATTGATTAACAGACAGGACATAATCATTAGGCAATCAGTTATTCAATTTTTCTTAAAAATACATTTATGTCTTGTAATGCAAAATGTATAGTAATCCTGGCTCTTCTAGAATCCCATATTCAAGTGAATTAGTCAAATTAAACGAGGCCATCTTAATAGTATGAAGGCCCCCGGGCACGAAAATGTTTTAGATCCCTATAACATGCCATAATGGTTAAAAACAAACTAAAAAACTTCATCTGCATAAAATAAACCATTTCTAAGATATGATGCAATATTTTTAATACATTTTGATTACCCCCCCCCAAAAAAAGCATTTTTAAACTATGTGTAACTTAAAGAAAAATTGAGATGATATAATAATTTTTAAAACCCTGTAAGTTAATTAAAATAATTAAATTAAATAAACATAAAGGTATAACAAATCAAGAAAAAATTCAAAAGGTATGAATTATTTTGTTAAACTAAACAATTAAAACATATTGCAATGCCGAAGTACGTAAAATTTTCATCGTAACGTAGAAAAATAGATTTCTGTTGACTTTTTTAAGTTTTCTTGGTGATAAACTATTTAAATTATTGGTGTTTGCATGGTAATAAATCAATACTTGTTGTATATTGTTTATAAAAAATTCACACTTTATAAAATAGAATATATTTATTTAAAAAAAATATAAGGTAATGTTTATTCTTAGCTTTTTTAAATACAATTTGTTAAAAAGTAAGATACTCTTGGGCCCTGCCCTAGTGTGCCTATATGTAAAGACGATACTGAAATTAAATCAAACAAATGGGCATTACATGGTTTAATGATCTTGATTCGGTATTTCATTTTCCGTCTCATTGCCTATACATGCTCTTTAGCAATGATAAAGGCCCAGGGGAGGCGCTCCTTCCACCAGTCCTGAAGGGGTTAATATCCACTCATAAGTCTATAGTTGGCACAGAAATACACTGAGAATCAAAGAAACGGTAAGATCCACACACGGGGCTTTATTTCCAGCAGCGTCAGAAGTCACAGGACAAAATGATTCTCAAAAAAAAAAATTTTTGTTGGTGCAGGTCTTTACAAGAAATTATTTTATTATCCTTCTTAATCAAGAGTGTTATTATAGGGTTATGATTATTATTATAGAGTGTTATAATGTTGAGTGAAACGTTCATTTGTAGGTGTATTTCTGGACTGGCAGTGCTGCCCTACCTGCCAGCGAGGAAGGTTTCCAGCCAATGCCAAGTATAACTATCCGACCTGCTGATGACCAGCACCTGCCTACTGCTAACACTTGTATATCTAGACTGTACATTCCTCTTTATTCTTCAAAAGCAATCCTGCGTTCCAAACTCTTACTCGCGATTAAGACTAAGAATTTTGGTTTTGTTTAATAATGGGATTTAGTAGAATCTTATTTATTGTACCACCCTGTGATGTTTAAAATATATTTTGAATTGGCATAGTTGTTTTGTGTGTGAGACTCGACAAATGTGAAATAAAAATGTTTTATGATGTGATGCTGTTGATTTTTCATTGTCACTTTATTATTCCATAAAGACACAGTTCCGCGTCGAACACAAAAGTCGAGCATCACTGACTGAGGCCAGTAAGCGGGTGGGTGATCACTTAGATCAGCTTGCGCTGAGACCGAGGGTGCAGGATATCAGTCCTCGTTAGACTGTTCTACTGTAAAGTGCACGACTTCGAGTGCAGATCGTCGTTTTGCCAAAGCAGGGCAGAGGGGATCAAAATGGTCGATGGATCATCCTCAGGGTTGTTTCTCTGACCATCGCCAATAGCCCATTGTTCAGCTCTAGTGTGACATAAATGAAGTACTCTACCTACCTCACTTTATTATTCAAAAAAAATTTTTATTTCTATTGGCAAAGAAAATTAAAATCCTTCGAGTTGTGCTTCTGTACAGCTTGTGTACAGATTAACTCTAAAAATAAAGGTTATATATTTTTCTACCTAATAAAAGGATTTATTTAACATGTATAGTCAGATGGAATAAAGTGATCATAAAAATAACCTTTATTAATTAATATTGCATAAATTGTAACTTTAAGAAAATATTAAAAATGTTCTTTGCTTTGATGTAATATCTCTTTGACATTGCCCTAGTACAATTTAGAAAAACATTTTAGGCAAAGCATTATTCAATATTTTTTTTTTTTTTTAAGTATTTTTATGAATAAGTTGTTAAGTAAAATAAAACGAACAAAAAATTTCCCTTTTTACCAATATGGTTGCGATCTTTAGAAAAAAGTGGCAAATGTTTCATTAGAATGTTGAAAATTTTATATGCTTTAATTTTAGGAATTTAGTTTTAATTAACTGATATAAGGTACCCTCTGTTTTGTCAACCAGGTTGAGCACAGTAGGAGGAAAATGAATAAATTTATGTGTGAGGATTTAATATAAGATAAATTATGTCAAACATTTTGAATTAAAAGATTATAGTTATAAAAATTAAAAGGAAGATTTTTATTATCCAATATAAATCTGAAATAATTAATAGCTGCAAGAAAATCTGTTTTATTATTACAAATATATTTAAACCTTGAAATTTAATTAATCAAAATATTTTTAAGGTATAAATTGAAATGTGTTGAGATAATAACTTTAAAATTAAAGAAAAATAATAAGATAACATTTTAATTGGATTATATCATGAGAGAAAATATTTTTATTCAAAATGTTTTTAAAGGAGTTTTATATCCGTTGTTGAACTGACGACCCAATTTCGGGTTTACGACTACTAATGCTCAACTCTGTATCCTTCGTATCCTTGTAATTTTGAACCAATCCAGAAGACATGGATCCTCCAGAGGATTTGTTATGGGAACCCACGAAGTCTTGGGCTTGAGCAGTTCCCAGCCAACCAGGCTATCCTGGCCGTTAAAGGAGTTTACTTAATTCGGTGGATATTGAAGTCTGCATAAGTAGACCTATGCGGCGAGGAAAATTTTTTTGTTCCTGATGAATATAATGACAGCACTATATATATTTTTTCATCATTCAGAAGTTATGCTTCATTTATTTATATTTTTATTCAACAGAGGGCAGTATTGAAATGTTTTTTGATAGATGACAGTACTGGGATGATGTATAGTTCGTTCACCAGGAGTTGGCACTTGGCTCCACCTCCTCCGACGCAGAGTTCATTTCATCGCGGGGGAGTAAGAGGAAAAACAAATCCCCGCATGAAATCGAGATAACCTCTAATGCGTGCAAAGCTTCCACACGGTTTTTTATAGGTAGTTCAATCAGACCACTATGATGGCAAACCAGTTCACGAAAGAACCATTTAATAGAAAATCTAGTAAAAATAAAAAAGTGGTAGCAAATATATGTCTAGAATTTTTTTTAAATTTTTGAATATGATTAGTTTGTCTTATTTACTTGTCTACCACTACAGATTCAATTCTCAAATATTCCTCTCAACAGTGACAAATTCCTCTCAGTCACTTTTAAAATAGAATTTGGTTTCATGCCCTCAAACTGTTCACTTTTAAAATAGTCTGCGCAGGCTACTTATAAGAAACCGTGTGGAAGCTTTCTGATGTAGAAGGTGATGGCCAAACACAAACAGTGAATTCTTTTTCAGTCACTTACTTACATTATCATCAGCTATTATACCTTTCGTCATATTTAAAAACTTTTTCCCAGCAAAATATCTCAAAAAGAAGAAACTATTCAATAAAAAGAGAGAATTATCAAAAGTATATGAAATAAAATGCGCATGTTCAAAATATGTACATGAAGATCGCCAAATAGCAGCCTTGTTCTCATCCTTCTCCCCAAAATAGCGAAATAGTATCATCCGATACCACGTGATGAAGGCGGAGCCAAGTGCCAACNAATTATGTAATTATCAAAGTTATTTTTATATGACTCATTTAGTAAAATAATTTTTTATGGCTTTAAACTTTTTTTTCTTCAAAATTTCATTCGCTTAAACTAATTGATTTTCAAATAATTCATAAACCTATCGTTTTAAACTTTCTTTTATTTCTAGTTAAAAGCTTAGTAAAGTTATCTAATAATTACCTTAATTAATTAATAATTTAGATAATTAGGTACTTAATTAGACTGCTAATACCTTATAAACGATAAAGAGGTGCAAATATTTCATTCTGTATCTACACATTTTTTCAATAAATATTTTAAGTAAGTTTTGTGCATAGTAGTCAATTTATTTAATATCTTTCTTAAGCAAAACATATATATCTTCAAACTTATAAATTAATTTAAATCAATAGAAATCTGACTTTCTGTGCCTTACAAGTAAATGAAATTCAAAAATACTATATCGCGATACAAAACTGACGATGCATCACGATATATAATTTCTAATATCGCCCAGTCCTACTCTCAACCAATGCCAACACTTCGCATGTTTACACCATTAACGTGTGGAGAGTTATAGGAAAAGGAAATACGGTAGTTTCTGCCTTGATTTTCAAATAGATTAAGAACTTTGAAGTTAGAAAACTGTGTGGAACTGAAAACTACATTGAACATAGCTGCCAACTCTACTGAAATTTCCAATAGACTACAGGATTTTGCCAGTTTCTTCTGGTTTAATTGAAATTCTCCTGGTTTTTGTACATTTTAGAAAATTCTCTAAAATTAAGTTTTCTAAAAAAAATCCCTATTGAAAATAAAATTTTCGTACGGATTATCGCTTGCTTGAATATTTAAATACAGGGTAACAAAAAATTATAGGGATCATTTTCGAATGTTTTTATTTCCAAGATTTATTACATAAATTTAGCGATGCTTCTCAATATGTCGACCTCCGGCATAATAGATTTGTCTACCACGCTTCAACCATGAATTTAGAGCCCGCAAAATGATTTCCTGGGGGGTTTTCTTCATCTCTTCTCTAATAGCTCTTTGAAAGCCTCTCAATGTAGAAATTCTTCGCTTATTCGGTTTGTTTTTCAGATGTCTCCATAGGAAGTAGTCGCATGGTGCATTCAGGACTGTTTGGAATCCATTGTTCTGGTCTCAGGAATTGCACTTGCTGATCTGTAGGGAATTTCTGGGTGACCTTAGATGCATACGGTGGGGCAGAGTCCTAATGGAAGACACAGCATCACCATTAGGGTACAATCTGCAGTAATCATCCTTAAGAAAGGGCTTTAATGTCTTCTGTATGTAATACTCAGAATTTATTTTGGCCCCAGGTTTCACTAACCGAGCTTTGGTCACACCATGGGCGAATATGCCCATCCAAACCATTACGCCTTTGGAATGAGGCACCGTGGTTGAGGGTGTCAAGTCTCGCCTATTCTGCTCACGGGCAAGATATTGAACTTTAGATTTAGCATTGGTATCAGATAGATAGATCCAAGATTCATCAGTTGTAATGAACTTTCGCCATCTGTCCTTATGGAGAGGCTTGTAGAGGGGCCATGAACGTTGCCTCCTAATCTGCACAGATCTCTCACTTAAATGATGACATTTAGGTTTTTTAGGGTATTTTTTCTTCGACTTTTGTTTTAGTTGATAGCTTACAACTTGCTGACTCACGTTAAGAGCCTTAGCCATGGTTGTCTGTATTGGTGGATCCGGTTTTGATGTCATCTTATCAAGCTTCTGCAAATCTGATTTCTTCAATTTGTTTGGCTGTCCACTTCTTTTTGGTTTTGCATTATTTTGCATCGATCCGAGTTCTGAATTCTTGATGCAACTGATATGGCTGAGTGAAATCACAATACCTTTCCTTTTGAAATGGGTTTGTATAATCCTGTGGCTCCATCGAAGTTCTAAAAATGCTTGTACTAGACCAATCAGCTTTTTGTCAAATTTCTTCAAAGGCATTTTTATGATTTTATGAAATAGTATTGCAATTGAAAGTCTAATAACAGAGCTTTAGATCAGTATGCTATACATGTGAAAAGGTTTTAAAACTTTAGTGGTAGATGACTACAAAAGTGATCCCTATACTTTTTTGTTACCCTGTAGTAAGTACGTATTACTAATACATAATAAATCGAGCCTCATTTATAGAAATCAGTTCAAAACTTTTTTTTCCTTCTAATTAATGTAAGATTAATTTTAATAATATTTTTTTCTTGATGTATTAAATGCCTATTCGAAATTATGAGTAAACATATACATAGCATTTCAAGTATATTTAATGTCGATCATAACTGCTCGAAAATATTGCACTTTTTTTATATGGATGACTATGAAATTCCCTATGCGTAAAATATTTAATACATTATGCAACAATTATGAAATTTTGCAAAATCTACTGAAAAAAAATCAATTTGCTCTCATTTTTTGAATTTTTTTTTTATGGTTGATCATTTTTCCTTTTTAACCTTAGATATAAAGAGTTAATAGAAATATTTAGATCTGGGAGAATTTTTGACTACATAGCGCATTTGATTATTATTCTATTTTTTTTTAAACCGTATGAATTCTAGCATACTTTAACATATTTGGCACGAAAAGTTCAATGAATATTTTTATGTTAAAATAATTGAGATTTTCTTCACTTTTTTGAATTTTATACTAAAGAAATTCATTTAGTTTTTAGAACATTCACCAAAATTTGTTAATAATTATTTTTTTGTTTGTTTCTTGAATTGAAATTATGCGATTGCAATATTTTTAACATAGGTGTCTAACTTTATAAACTGTCAGTGAAATTTTTTTTATATATAATATGAAACACCCTAGCTTGTAAAAATTTAGGTTTTTTTTGAGGTTGTTTTGAGGTATCAAGGTTGATTCGATGTTTATTCGTAGTTGATTTAAAAAATTAATTTTTCCACACTTCAATCAAATACTATATTTGAGGTAAAAATAATTTCACTCAATCTAAACTTAAAGTTATTTCTGAGTTATTATAGTTATAACTGGTTAATTTTGTGAGGTGTAAATGCTGTTGAAATTGAGGTTTATTAATGAGGTTAGATTTGATGCAAAACATAACCTCATTCTCTGCCTCAGGTGTATTTTTTCACCTGTCAACCTCAATAAAACCTTATTTTTTTGGAAAGGTAAGCACGGCTTGGAAATCATTTTTAAGTGGTCGCTAAGTTTTTAAAAAATATGCATACTTTGAAGTACATAAATCTGCTAAAAATAAGTGGAAGCTAACTTTCTGAAATTTTTACTACTCTTGAGAAAAATTTGTCACCACTTTCAAATTTTACCAAAATGTGAGTGCCCTGCCATGTATACTAATAAATTCCTTGGATCTGAAAAAGATAATTAACGCATTTAAAGCAGGTCACGTAAAAATAAGTCTTTAAAATTTCTGAATTCCATTCAAAAGTTTGAAAAACGATAGTAAAACTACTTCGTTTCCGTGAGTACCACAAACAATTCAATTTTTAGTGATTCAATATTCATGTAATCAGTATTACAATCGTCGTATTTTTTTTTTTAAATTGAAGTTGTAGCTGCTGAGACAAGTTTGCCTTTGCGCCATCTTTTTGCCTACCACTTTTTAAACATTCTTTTGGAAAATTTGAAAGCGTGTATGTGATAAATACTATTTTTTTGCATCTTTTTTCCATAAAGACACAAATTAATTTTTCACACCACTCCGAAGAATTGCATTTGAGCAAAAGAGGTAGGAATTCGTTATTTCACGAATAAAACTTTTTTTTTTAATATAGGATCCTTTAATATATCGAAAAACACATTAAATAAATAATTTAATGTAAAATAAACAAAAGAAAAATATATTTAGGAATTAGATGCTGCAGGGTTTCGAACCCGCGCCCCCTCGCTCTAGGCCTAAGTCACTAGCACATGATCATAGCCAATGGACCATGCTTAAACGGGGATCGTGCTACTACATAGCTTCAAGTACCCTTTGCCCGTGAGTTAAACAAAAGACTTAAAGGGCCACTACAGACCCCTAATTTTTAAAAATTTCCTACGGAAGGGTGGTTCGGCTCATGGAGGCCTACTTTCTTTCCGAGTTTGAAAATTATAGCTTAATATTCAAGGGAGTTAGTCGGTCTTGAAATTTCAACCTATTCCCCGTCATTTTATTTTATTTTATTTTTTATTCCATTATGCGTTCTTTCACAAAGAAAGACAATGGATTTTATACATAGAACACAATTCCTATACTAAGCTGTCGTGAAAACATCGTAAAACGAGTTAAAAAAAATAATATAATTTAAATACACTAATTTTCAGGGTTTTTTTCCAGTTTTTAAGCATGATTTGAAGTTTCACGAATAAAAAAAAATATTTTCTATATATAGGATTCTTTAATATATCGAAGAACACATTAAATAAAAAATATAATGTAAAATAAACAAAAGAAAAAAAATTTAAAAATTGACTACAGCCGGGGATTGAACTCGCCCCCCCCCCTCGCTCCAGGCGTAATTCTCTAGCACATGGTCTTAGCCGTTGGACCACGTTTATACGGGGTTCGTGCTACTACATAGCTTTAATTACGCACTCCCGGTTAGCTAAACGAAAGACATAAGGGGCCACTGCGACCACCCTAATCTATCTATAAAAATTTCGTTTGGTAGGGTGGTTCGGTTTACAGAGGCCTACCTTCGGTCCAAGTTTCAAAATTGTAGCTAAATATTAAAGGAAGTTAGTCGGTCTTGAAATTTCAACCTTTTCCACGCCATGTTATTTTATTTTATTTTTTATTCCATTATGCGTTCTTTCACAAAAAAGGCAATTGATTTTATACATAGAACACCTTTGGTGTGATAAACTATCGTGGAAGTATTGTAAAACAAGTTTAAAAAAATAATATTACGTAAATAAACTAATTTTCTTGGATTTGTCCAGTTTTCAAGCATTATTTAAAATTTCCCGAATAAAAAAAATTATTTCCTACATATAGGATCCTTTAATAAATCAAAAAAAGCATTAAGTATATAATATAATGTAATATAAACAAAAAAAAAATTTGAAAAATGACCACAACTGGGGTTTGAACCCTCGACCCCTCGTTCCATGCTTAAGTCACTAGCACATGGTCTTAGCCGTTGGACCACGCTTATACGGGGATCGCGCTACTCCCCGTTAGTTAAACAAAAGACATGAGGGGTGACTGCGACCTCCCTAATCTATCCATTAAAATTTACTTAAGTAGGGTGGTTCGGTTGATAGAGGCCAACTTTCATTCCGAGTTTGAAAATTATAGCTTAATATTCAAGGGAGTTAGGCGGTCTTGAAATTTGAGCCTTTTTCTCGCCATTTTATTTTATTTTACTTTTTATTCCATTATGCGTTCTTTTGCAAAGAAAGACAATTGATTTTATACATAGAACACCTTTGCTATGCTAAACTATAGTGAAAATATCGTAAAACGAGTTTAGAAAAATAATACAATTTAAACAAACTATTTTTCCGGGTTTTTTCCAGTTTTTAAGCATATTTGAATTTTCCCGAACAAGAAAAAAACATTTTTTATACATAGGATCCCTTAATACATCGAAAACACGTTAAATAAATAATATAATGTAAAATAAACAAAAGAAGAAAAAAAATTAAAAATTGACCACATCCGAGGTTCGAACCCGTCCCCCCTCGCTCCAACCGTAAGTCACTAGCACATGGTCTCAGCCGTTGGACCACGCTTACACGACGATCGTGCTACTATATAGCTTTAATTACCCTCTCCCCGTTAGTTAAACAAAAGACATGAGGGGTGACTGCGACCTCCCTAATCTATCTATAAATATTTACTTAAGTAGGGTGGTTTGGTTCATAGAGGCCTACTTCCATTCCGAGTTTGAAAATTATAGCTTAATATTCAAGGGAGTTAGGCGGTCTTGAAATTTGAGCCTTTTTCCCGCCAATTTATTTTATTTAATTTTTTAATCCATTGTGCGTTCTTCTGCAAAGAAAGACAATTGGTTTTATACATAGAACACCTTTGCTATGCTAAACTGTCGTGAAAATATCGTAAAACAAGTTTAGAAAAATAATATAATTTAAACAAACTACTTTTCCGAGTTTTTTCCAGTTTTTAAGGTTTATTTGAATTTTCCCGAACAGAAAAAAATATTTTTTATATATAGAATCCCTTAAAACATCGATAAACACGCTAAATAAATAATATAAAGCAAAATAAACCAACGAAAAAAAAAATTTTAAATTGATCACAGCCGAGGTTCGAACCCGGTCCCCCACGCTCCAATCGTAAGTCACTAGCGCATGGCCTTAGCCGTTGGACCACGCTTATACGACGTTCGTTCTTCTACATAGCTTTAATTACCCTCTCCCCGTCAGTTAAACAAAAGACATGAGGGGTGACTGCGACCTCCCTGATCTATCTATAAATATTTACTTGAGTAGGGTGGTTTGGTTCATAGAGGCCTACTTCCATTCCGAGTTTGAAAATTATAGCTTAATATTCAAGGGAGTTAGGCGGTCTTGAAATTTGAGCCTTTTTCCCGCCAATTTATTTTATTTAATTTTTTAATCCATTGTGCGTTCTTCTGCAAAGAAAGACAATTGGTTTTATACATAGAACACCTTTGCTATGCTAAACTGTCGTGAAAATATCGTAAAACAAGTTTAGAAAAATAATATAATTTAAACAAACTACTTTTCCGGTTTTTTTTGTAGTTTTTAAGCATTATTTGAATTTTCCCGAACAGAAAAAAATATTTTTTATATATAGAATCCCTTAAAACATCGATAAACACGCTAAATAAATAATATAATGCAAAATAAACAAAAGAAAAAAAAATTAAATTTTGACCACAGCCGAGGTTCGAACCCGGTC
>NC_092206.1:6569999-6576967 GCF_043381705.1 Parasteatoda tepidariorum
TCATGAAAAAAATTTAAATGTCAGAAAAAAGTTGAAAAAAGCAGATCACAAGGATGTTGAAGAAGCATTACTGAAGTGGTTCAATATTCGAAGAAGCCGCAATCTTCCAGTATCTGGACAAATGTCGATGAATTTGCTAAGTGATTTTATGAGACTACTTTTATGTGCTTGATCGAATGGCAAATTAGTCAGGTTTAAAAAGCGGAATAACAGAAATTCAGGAAAAATTATCTGAGAGTCAGGAAGTGTTTCCTTATCAGATGTTGAGGATTGCTCACCAGCTAAAAATTATTTTTTTTCACACACAAGACGAAGAGTAATGAAAAATAACAAATTTTTTAATACTACATAATATTTTTCAGTCATTTATTTTAATAATATTTGAATAATAAAAAAGGAAGGAGCTTGGGAACCATTAGTTAATTTGCCTGCGTAACGGATATAGTGAACCCCCGGTTATAGTGAACCAAAATTTCGGTCCCTTGAAGATTCACTATAGCGGGGTTTGACTGCACTTATTTTATTTACGGTCCTAAAATTGCATCGTAAAGTCACAGCTCTTATATTTTAAACACAAATTGAGCATCATTTGGCTTGGAAATTGATGCCTCAAAACAGTTACACTAATGGGTTATTGGCGACGGTCATATTTAAGAATGATCTGAGGACAATTCAGCTTAACTACCACAATTTATATCTAAAGACAGATGGTAGTATAGTAATCACCATACTCGAGTTGGGTACTGATTCACTGAATTGATTCGGTGATTCGAATCACCTATTTGCAATTGATTCGAGTCAATAAGTGATTCGAATCAGTAATTTGAATCACCAAGGTGAACTAATACTATTGATTCGAATCACTTAGATGTTTCGTTTTGCTAAACTCTACTCCATACTACTTACAAACCACCCAAACTTCTGTTGACTTCTTTTAAATTTTTTAACCCCCCGGGGACAAAACATATGGGAAGTATATTCCAAACAACTAAGACAAGATCAGAGATGGGGCAGTACGACCAGACAACTAGACTTTAACACGAGGAATTGAACCCAAGTCTATGACGGGGTAAGCTAGTACCTCAACGTTTATTTCTTTTTATTTTTCCGTTTTCATTTTAATGGAAACCATATTCCAGCTTTTTCATTTTCAGTTTATGCATGCATTAAAATCAAATTAAGAACTTATACTACATGCAACTCTAGAACGGTGAATTCAACTATCAGACGTTAAAAACTCCATTTTAAGACTAATTCTGATAAAACGATATAGAGAAAAGATTTCATTCACTAAATATTTTTTAATTATTTAAAAGTCGTTCGTTAATTTATATGTTTTTAAAAATGCCAAATAAATTTATTCATTTAGTCTCGGGGTTCCGCCAAATGAAGGTCGATTATTTAGGGTTCCACAGTCGAAAAAATTGGAAACTACTGGATTAGAAAACGGCCTTCGATCAGCAAAAAAAAACCTTTAATGTAACAAATGCAATTACAATTTCAGAGAATCAAAACCTTTAATAACTTATTCAAAAAAAAAAGTATTCCTTTGTATTCTTGAAACCTAAAAATGTGAATACATTAATATGGAGAGAGAAGTAACTAAATTGACTGATTAGTTCTTAACTTATTTCAGTCTCCGATTTTTAAAACTCCGTTTTGAGAAAACAGAATTCGAGTATGACTTGCATATACTAAACGGAGTCAACTTATAATTGCTGAAACCTAAGATTGAAATTTTTAAAACAATTGTCGCATTGTCTTAAAACCTAACAATTTCAAATTAAATTTCATTTCTTCAATGAGAAACTGCTATATTCATTAATTGCGTGCTTAAACAACTGCATTTAATAAACTTCAATGTTAAAACTTAAAACAGAGCACTAAAACAAAGGTATAATATTTGAGTTGCATTTTTGATTTTGATAAAAATGAGTTTAACATTTATTTAAAATCATTATATCTATTAATATTTTTTATTGCCAAACAGTGTAAAAACTAATTAAATTTAAGAAATCCAAAATTTAACTTAATCGCCATAAATAAAAATTTTATTTCTTTTCCAACTTAGAAAATAAAATGTTCAAGTTTACAAAACTGCAATTCCATCTAAACAAGATTTGTTACCAGATTCTTTTATTTCAAATTTGACATCGCTAAATCTATCAAATAATTAAAGAAACATAGAACTCACCAAATTTCCTTATTTAAATAACTGAATCTAATCTTAATATCTAAATTTATCTTAATTTCAAAACTTCGATTTTCTAATATGAAAAAAACAACGCGATGAGAGGGAAAATACGCCAGAAAATGCATGTATATGTATAAGATTTTTGCTGTCATTGGTTAAAATAGCATTGACGTCACGACAAATGATTAACTAGCATTAAAAAAAATTTTTTTTTTCCGAATGAGCATAACAATTCAAGTGATAGAGATTTTTTTATTTTATTATTATTTAAACCACGTGGTCTTAGAAACTTGCAATTGACTAATTTAAAGAAACTGGAAATTTGATACTCGGCAGAATTTTAATTACGTTAGACCGTAAAATGATAAATCCGCCAAGGACTGAAATTAACTTTCAAATTTAGAACAATAAATCGAAATTCTGCAATTTGTAACCCAATGTAAATCCATTATACTACATCCAAGTTTATAAATTTAAAATTAAAGATTTTAGAAAATATGCGACGTACCGAATCGTTAGCTCAACTTTTATTAGATCTTATTTTTTTTTTTTTTAAAGAAAGTCGAACCTTTTACATACATATTTTGATTTAACATTTTTTACAGCAAAGGGATTGCGTAAAGATGATTTCAACAAATTTATAAGAGATTTTAACATAGTTATAAGAGTATTTTGATGGTCTAAAATTAAAATTTCAAGAACATAGATATAAAATCGGTCCAGTCAGCGTATCATTTTTAAAAAAAATTACTTATATAGAGTATGTAGTTTGATTTTTGTTTGAATGAAAGTTGTATTTTCCGGTTCTCGTGGCACTAAACTCGACATTTATTGTAACTTTTTATTTATTTGTTTATTTTACGATTTTTTTTTGTTGCCTTGATCACTTTTTCCTATGTACTTAACTCGCTTTCCTGCATGTAATGTTGGAATCTCGAGATCGAAATTTCGATCACTTTTATATTAGCTAGAGTTCTCAAAATTTTGTGCATGATGACAATGCAAGTTCTAATCGTTTCATGATGACTACAGAAAAATTGTATCGCTATTTTATTCCCAAATATCGTTATTTGAAATTTAAACCACTTTTTGATAGACTAGAGAGCTCAAACTTCATCTGAAACATATAATTTCACTATTAAACTAATTAAATGTTTTGATTTTTAGGTATTACAATTATTATTTTAATACAAAAATCATTTTACACATGTTCCAAAATTTATATTTATTTTATTTACGGTCCTAAAATTGCATCATACATTCAGAGCTCTTATATTTTAAGCACAAATTGGACATCATTTGGCTTGAAAATAAATACCTCAAAAGAGCTATAGCAATGGGTTATCGGCGACGGTCTAGGATTCATATTTAATGATCTGAGGAGGACATTCAGCTTAACTACCACAATTTATATCCAAAGACAGATTGTAGTAGTAATCACCTCACTGATTCGATGATTCAAATTATTCACTGAATTGATCATCATCAGCTTGCAATTGATCATCATCAGAATCATCAGCTTGCAACTGATTCGAATCAATAAGTGATTCGAATCAGTACTTTGAATCACCTAAGTGAACTACCAATGTTACTGATTCGAATCAATTAGATTAGGGGTGCACAACCTGCGGCCCGCGGGACAAATGCGGCCCTTCGTCTACTGAAGTGCGGCCCGCGAAAGCTTCTAAACACAATAGAATTTTTTTTTTAAAAATGGCAATTTTTAATCGCATTTTTAAGTCATCACATTTTGACACAATCAATTTTAACAGATTCTTTAGAAAATGTACGTTTAACGCGCTTTCTTGAAGCCGAATTTATCGTAAAAATAAATGATTTTTTTTTAAACAGTTATTTCCACTTTTCTACGTGATTTTGAAAATTCCGAATTTCTATTACGACGCGAGTTTAAGATCGCAAATTTAAATAATCACTTTTTGTGCACTTTATTTGTGACGATTTCATCTTAAATCTAAGTGATTTTTGATTTTTTTTTTTGTAATTCTTTCTTTTTTTTCAAAAATTTTTCTCGGCAGTTATTGCTATGCATTCCCACGTATTATAAAAAATTCAAATTATTCTGTTACGACATGCGAATTTTAAATCATGCATTTAACGCGCTTTATTCGTGCTGAGTTCAGTATAAATTCTTTTTTCCTAATTATTTCTGTACTTTTCCTCGTGATTTTGACGATCCCTTTATTTAACTATGATGTTATTACGACACGTGATTGTTAATCGCGCAATTAAATAATCACTTTTTGATACTGTATTACGGTACAGTTTTATCGTAAATCCTAGTTATTTTTCCTTCNCTTTTTCGCGAAAAAAAAAAAGGAAAATGTTTACGATATAAAAAATCTAATAATTAATAAAATAAAATAATAAAGTACATTACAAAATAAGCATTGAATTTTATTTTGAACTATCACAGTTTTGTTTTTTTTTTAGGTTTTTATTTAAAACCTATAAATTTTCTTCAATTAAAATATTTAATTTGAATTTATTTTACTTAATTATACGACTAAACTTTTTCCTACTTTCATTTTGTGGGCATTGCAGTTTTTTTTAATTTATTAGAATTTAATTCTAAAATGAGTTTTCATATTGCATGATATGATAATAAAAAAAAATTTCTTTTCTTCAATGTTTATTTATTTTGATAAATCTATTGTTCATATGATACAAATAGCAATATTTTTTTGTAAAAAAAAAAAAAGTATAAGTTTTTTTATTTTTGAATGAATTCTAATAATGGAACACTACTAAGTTATTGATATTACTAAGTTTATTGATAAAAAAATGGAATGCTAATGTTTAAATAAACATTATTACATTTGTCATTAACATGTCTAAATACATGTGCGGCCGTTCGTTAGCCAAACTGCTGTTCAAGTGGCCCTTCACTCAAAAAGGTTGTGTACCCCTAAATTAGATGCTTCGTCTTCCCAAACTCTACTCCATACTACTAACTAAACGCCCAAAGATTTAAAAAAAAAAATTTTTTTTTAAATGAAAAATTTTATTTTTGGCTTTATTCCATTTTATTTAATTTGGAAATTCAGCCTGTGGTAACATTTAAAACTTTCAATTTGACACATTGAGTTTTACATGTCTGTCATAAAGTCGGAAGTTTTTATCCAAGTACAGTAAAATAATTAATTTAAAGAAGTTTTCTCCCAAATATGAAAAAAAAAATTATAATCGATACTAAAATAAAAAATGAAAAAGAAACAAAAATACTGTAAAGAAAACATAAATTAGCTACCGGACGGCAATTATTTTTAAAAATTAAATTTTAAGTTTTTTTTTTCTTCGTTCATTTTGATTAAAATCAATTCAAAAATTGAATTAACTCATTTTATTTGAAAATTTCGAATACTTACTTTTGCTTACAAAATGTGGTTTAATAGACAAAAAATATATTGTATTTGCAGAAAAATGATCAAAAAGAAATAGAATTTCAAGAACAGCAGAAAATGCGATTTTTACTTTTTTCTAAGCTACATATTTCAAAGTAAACTCAAAAATGAGAAAAAAATCTTTTTGAAAAACTTCAATTTACCTAAAAAGTAAATTATACAAACACTACCGGAACTTTCAAACAATGGCATTTGTGAAATGACAAATAAAAATAATTTAAAGTTAAATAAATACGATAAATGTTAATGATATAAAAATCCAATCTGATTAAATTGATATTTAGCTTTAAAAACAAATCCATGCACTACAATAATTAAAATCCGTTAATTTATCTCGTCTTTCGAAGAATGCTAAACCTTTAACACTGTGTAGTTGTGCGTAGATTTATAAAGTGACGAATTCGAAAGTATTTAAAATCTAAGTCACTTAAACAAAACATTAAAGCTGAAAAAAAGGGAATATTAAAAAGGTAAAGAACCCTACCTTTAATAAAGACAACCGCTGGAATTGTTCTCGAAAAAATTAACACTTAAACTTGAAGAAAAGTTGAAAGACTGAATTACATTTTTGCGTCAAGAGAAAACGCTTATGTCCAATTCAAATAATTGGGTATAATATAGCCTACGTCACAGGTTGTGTTGTTCCTACTAAATTTAACCCATGAACGGCATTTTCTGCGAGCCTAACTTCAAGCCACAAATAAACAAACGAAGTGTTCGATCGTTTAAATAGCTGCTAGCCAGATTTTATTGCATTATAAAGAAAAGTTATTGAAACTTAATACAACTAAATAAACAACAACAACCAAAACAAATAACAACAACTACTAATAACAATAACTTAATAAACAACAACTAAATTCCATTCGTTTAGCATTGCGTCATATGTTGTTCCTACTAAATCGAAGTAGTTGTGTTTTTTTCATATTATACCCAATTATATGAACCGTATGAGCTCGCCAATTGGCGGCATGATTGGCTCCTGATTTGAAAAATAATATTTTTTTATTTATTGAATTCGTCCACTTTAAAGGTTACAATTTTCTAATCCCCCTTCATCAGCAATTTGGAATGTTAAGCGAGAGGATTAACTTAATTGATTTTTTGAATTGGCATTTGAATTGGTTGGAAAAAAATGGTACTTCTTCTTAATTATACAGGGTGATTCTAAAAAGATGGGGGAAATTTTAGGAAGTGATAGTACACACCCAGACAAACAATTTTTATCAAAGAATGCATGGTCGAAAACAAAACCCAAAGGTGCTGGCGCATTTGGAAAGTTGTTTGATGCAAACGTGAAAGCTCCATTCCTGTTGCGAGTTACTGCGCTGCGTTACTTGTCGCCAAGCTTT
>NC_092206.1:6578082-6578723 GCF_043381705.1 Parasteatoda tepidariorum
ATCCTCGTCCTGTTGCTTCTACAGACGAACTTTGGGTACGCATACAAACTATATGGAATGCTCTTCCTCAGACAGACATTCAAAATTTGCTTGACTCCATGCCACGTCGTGTAGCAGCGCTTATTGCGGTGCGTGGCGGCTACACAAAATACTGATTTCGATCTCTTGTTATTGTTTGTTTGCTTTGAAAGTTTAATCATTTATTTGTACCACTACCACTCAACTGTGTAGTAAATTTCATTCAATTATGACGATTCCTTCATGGTGTTGCAATTTTCACAAACAGGAGTTTATCTAAATAAGAATTTATTGAACATTATAATTTTTTATTTCTGTAGTAATGCTTCTTATTTTAAAAAAAAATTAAATTTATAGTTACATAATCCAAAAGCGCACATTTAGTGCCTTTCGTTTAAGTATTTGACTATTTTTTAAATAATTTGAATCTAATGCGCATATATATTCAATTGTCCTGTCTAAAAATCAGAATGTCTTTTTTATATTTATTTCTAAATAAATACTTTCGTTTTAAATTGCCTTTCTTCTTGTTTAGAATATTTTATATTTGAATTGTATGACTTAATGTTACTAGCAGAGGCGGATCCAAAAATTCTTCCTGGGGGGGGGGGGGCATTGACTCA
>NC_092206.1:6578752-6635923 GCF_043381705.1 Parasteatoda tepidariorum
ATTTTTTTTTTCAATTTGGGGGGGGTGTCATAGGGGTCCGCTGGATTCGCCACTGGTCACTAGGCAGGAGATAGAAAGATACATACAATAGATAAGTGAGCAGCCTTGGTCACCTGGACACACATACCATAAATCAGTCCATAGATTCTAAAGCTTGTTTTTATCAAAGTTCGTCACAGCGACAGTAATGCGTTCCTCTCGTGTTGTAGGCACCAGGAGTACATAAACTTGATCCTTCATAAGTATGTGCACAACTAACCTCAAGGCAGCAGGAATTGCAACTTTCATGTGACGCAATTTCTCACTGGACACGGCAACTTCAAGGCATATTTGAGAAGATTCGGCTTAAGTTCCAGTGATCTGTGTGATTGCAATGTTGGAGGAACACAAAACGTCAAGTATTTTATTGTAAAATGTTCACATTTTGAGAAAAATAGAAAAAACTTAATAATTGCCTTAAAGTCGCTCAATATTAACTTTCCTCCCCCTTCTTCGCACTTTTGTGGGAAGCAAAACCATCTTCAAACTTTTCTGCAAATTCATTGATTCAGTTTTTCATGCAAATTTATAAATCACTTTGGTTTGTGTACCATTTTATTTTTTATTTTTTCTCATCCTTTTTGTAAATGTTTTTATTTTATTTTTATTATTATTTTTCTTTTCTAAATTTTACATGCCCTTTTAGTATTCTTTTAGCCTTTATGTATTTCTGTTTAAATATCCTACATTGTTTGCTACCATACTTATGTCTGTAATCCTCGTGTTGTACTTTTTCAGTGGTGCACGAGGAATCATTTTGTTCTTGAATAAAAAACTAAAAAAAAAATATATATAAAAAAAGGCAGCATGAACACATCCCAGATTGCGTGACGGAATTAAATGCAAACAAGTTAATGATAATGGAGCCGGGTGACCAAGGGTGCACACATTTGTAGTATGTAGCAGAAACTTAATCAGAGTACTAGTGCTATATTAGTTTAAATAGGGTTCTTCTTTTTAACCCAACATAGAATCAGAAAATAAATCTGAGGAAACAATTATGAATTAATAATACATAAATATTTTTATTCTTGATGAAAGAGTCTGCTTGAAGAAACAAATTATGAAGCAATCATGGGGTTCAGAAGCAAAACAGGCATGGGCGGAGCCTAATTTACTCAAATGCAAAAAGTTTGACACTAATTCAAGCAATAAAAATTGATTCATTCAAAGTGGGAAAAAAAGGCCACAGGAAAATGTCAGGAATTAAGTTGGACAGTTAACATATATCCATTTATAAATATTTAGATAGATAAAAATTACTTTCAACTTCTTCCATGCTGTGCTATCAGTTGTCAATAAAAATAGTTTTACCAACAACTCTGTATGAAATTATTTTTCTTCTGTAGATACGGATTAACATATTTAGCATTAAAAAGCTAAACAGATGTAGTGGACATATGTTAAAGTGTACCCACTTTTATTTCAATGAAACATCAGTTTCCAATTTTGTAGTTTTACAAGTATTGCATAATAAAAAAAAATTTACATTTTTATGTGCTGCAAAAATTTTACTTTTTTCAGAAATCTGTTAAAAATATAACTTTCTGTTACAAAAAAGTTTGTTTTGTATTTTGAAAATTGATTTACCTAAATTGAGGAACAGATTATAGAAGATCAATATGCTTTAACTATTTTTTGTTTTTAAAAAAGGAAAAAGAAAATTGTCTACTTTGACAAGTAAATGCAATAATTCAGATAATTACTTACGTTAAATATAACCTGCAGAAGAGTTGATTTTCAAAATTAATAATTTCTGATTTCATAAAAAATCTAATCGGCAGTGCACTACACTTCCAAAAAAATGTCAGAAGAAAAGTTTAGTTTCTAAAACAAGTGTTAGTGTTTTTTAAAACTTTTTACCAATAGCCATAAAAATCAGGTTAATTTTTAAACAAGAATTTAATAATCCTTTTCTCACTTAACTTAACTCTTAGTGAATTTCAAGTTTTTTTTATTTTACTAAAAACATGAATAAACTTACATCTAACATTCTCATCAATAAATGCAAATGAACTTTCCAACAAAATAAAAAACCAAGTTAAAGAGGCAGGAAATGTTAATGACAAAAATTTTTATTTTACTTTTAACAAAATTATGAAAGAATCTTGTCATTCTAGCAAGAAATTACAAAATTTTCAGATGGTATGAAAAAAAAAGTCAAGATTAATTTGGCTAGGTTCGTTAAAATTTATAAAGATATTGTAGTATAAGAGAAAAGTTATCAGATGCTTACAAGTATATAATTTCACAATTTATGACCACATAATTTCATTGAAAAAAATAAAATTATTTTATTTTGTTTTTTGGTGCTTACATACAAATACAGTCATATGAAAAACACAAGTAAACGATATGACATAAATTACTTAAGAGACACTGGAAGTGTTTGCACATCAATGGTACCAAGTTAAATAACAGATTGACTAATCCCTTTCAATCATGGAATTAAAAAAAAAAAATCACATGTTGAGCGATACAAACATTTATATAATTTTTCCTTTTCAAAACAGTTGCAGAATCATGCGATTTCCTTATGACTGCCAATTACAATTAAGAAAATGATATATAGGTATATAAAAAAAAACTTCTCTACATGTTTCACATTTAAATATTAATCAGCATAAAAAGCAAATATAAAGATGCTCTACCCAGATATTTCTGTAATTTTAAGATGTTTACACTGAGCATCCCAGTCTGGCATCATTTTTTGAAAAAAATAAACAGAAGCAATGGAAGAGGGATCATTTTAAAGTGCTGAGAAGACACTTCATAAGTTGCTCCTCCGGTACCATAAAGATCGCTGATACACAAGCAAGTGTCCTATTTACCTTTTCTGAAATGATCCTCAATTGCTTCTTGACTGGCCTCTTCAAAGTCGCAAGCTTGGACATATTTGTATACACTAACTAGAGCTTCCTTCAAAGAATCATAACTACTAGGGCATAACATCTTTTGTTTGACCTTGGCGCTTTCAGGACACCTAAAACAAAGTTGTCACAATTTAGTAAAAAATATTAGGCAAAGTAATAATTTTTTTAATTTTATAAGAAGACAATGACTAGAGCAGAAAAATGACAGAAATACTGATCTTTTCACCTTAACTAAAGCTGGGTGAATTTCAAGTAGAATGCACATGTTACATACTAGGGGCTGAATGAGACCCCTTGTGATTTGAGGGCCCCTTACTTTCAAGGAAGATAAACCTTTTCAAGAAGTTTTTTTAAATTGTAAATAGATACAAGATTATGCTCAACAATTGCTGCTACTAAATTAGATATGCAACATAATTATTCGGTATTTAGCCTATACTGCTCTACGCAGAATATTCATTTCGGACGAATAGCGGAAACAAAATCACTCACATTTCAAAAAATTTCAATTTACATATTTTAAACACAACTTAGTCATGCATCACTTTTCATGTGTTACGCATTAGTAAACTTAAAAAATTCTTAAATTTACAATATTTTATTTAAAAAATTGCTTAGAAATTAATTTTAATTTGCATAATATTCTATTAATTAATTTTATGAATAAATATAAATTGATCAACTATTTATTTATAAAAATAAAAAATTATCATTTAATATCAATAAGAATGTGCACACGATGTTTGCACAAGTAGAAATATTTTCTTAGAATACTACATTTGGAATTTCAACTTAGGGAAACTAGTTCGTTTCGAACAGTCTTTCTTTCACTTTTATTCCCTCCGGGAAGGGTTTACAGATCCCTGGTTTTCATTAGCAAAATATTTTAAATTGTTGCCCAATTTGACCTTCTCTGAAAGGTTAAAGTTCCTTGCCCTACACAACATTTAGTTACAGGGATGCCAAATTTGTAATTTTTGGAGATCAAAGGTTATTTTTGACAGTCTCAAACTTAAATTCTCAAGTCTCGATTGAGTCTCAAATCAAATTTCTCAACTTTTTAAAATCAATATATTTAACTAAAAAAATAAACTTCATACATTTATTAAATCAATATAATTTTCATGGGTACGTTGTTCATAAACAGGTGTAAATCACATTTAATTGAATATGTAAATAACTGTTTCAGATATATTGAAATATGATGCATGTATATTTTTAGTATTACTTTAATTAGATTAGAAAAACGTTCCAAATTAGATAAAAATTTAAATAGGTTGGAAAATTCCTTAGAAACAGCAATTTAAATAAAAGAAATTCAGTATCTAGACAGAGACTAGATGCAAATAGATGGCCTATAATTTGGTACAATTTATTAACATATTTTTTTTAAGGTTTTAGACACTTATAAATTTTCTTCACAACAGGCAAAAATAATATTCAATAAAATATTTAAGTTTAGTCTCCCTTCAAAATTAAAAAATCTCATCCAATCTGGTAACTGATTCTACAAACATTAAGACATTTAAAAATTTTTATAATTAAAAATTATAAAAATTTAACATTGGCATCAGATAACACTGGCATCAGACAAAATGAAAAATTGATTCCATTTCTTATAAATTTAAGAGACTAAATTTTAAAGAACAGGGTTTTGTTCATCTTAACCAGAGGGTCACAGTTATAACCATGGACGGACAGTGGTAAAAACTCCAGAAGAAAAAAACAATTTGGAAGAAACTCAGGTTTTATAAGTTTGACAATTGATGACTTCAACCAGTTTTAAAAGTCATGTCAAAAATCCAAAATTTTGGTGTAAGGATAATTATTAGCTATTATAAATAGGAAATATTTATTAATAAACACACATATAAAATTACAACTGATCAATAATGTTCCTGAATAATTTTGGCATTTAACTGTTTTGACAATTACGATCAAAACTTAGATTTTGTTGAAGAATATAAAATTATAAATAAAAATCTCTAAAATTGAGATTTGTTAATTTATTTAATCATTGAAAGTATAAATACAATTGTGTAAAAATAAAACTCTTCAATCTTATTATATGTAAAATCAATTTTTATTTACATTTTAGCTTTTTTTCATGAAGCATACAATAAAAAAAAAAAATTATGAGTTCTTTTGTACTCCAATTTTTTAGCGTTGTCAGAATAAGACCGAAATTCGAAACTACTCCTTCGATTGGTGCTGAACTCCATAGACTAGAATGTAAACATACTGTAACTATCATAACATATAGAGTATTATAACAGGTTAAAAATATTTTTGGAAAGTAAAGTTTATATAGGGAAAATAATTTAATTTTACAAAATTCTTAACATTAATTTTTAAGAATTCCAACTAAAAGATAAATTAACATTCTTCAAAAAAAAAAAAANAGAATATATTAAAAATTATATTTGTAGGATTTAAAAAAAAAAAAAAAAAAATTGGAAAGCAATACATTTTTAAATCAAAAATTGTGTTGAAATTTTTTTTTAGACAATAATTTCACATGACTGCCTGAATTCTCCAAAACCTTGTTTGCCAAATCAGATATATTCATATAAGTAATAACAAATATTGAGAATCAAAAATGAAAAAAATTATAAGTTGAGATCAGATGAGTATTGGGAAAAGCTTTAGTTTTACTTAATCTAAAAACTACAGCATAAAATAATTGAAATATTTAGATTAATAAAAAACTACCTGTAATATAAACTGAATAGTTATAATACTGCTAATAATCAATTAAAAGAATAAAGTTTAACTTTTTTTTTAGAAAAACCTATTATTAGTTTCAATAATTTTGGCTATATTATTTATGTTATATATAATATAAATCAATTATAGTAGTAGAGAGACAAGTATTGTGCATGACTTGTACCACGTTTTAAACAGTTTTTGTCAGATCTACAGTTTAAGAGAGTTCTTGACACTGACAGGTTTTTGACACGACATGCTAAAAACCAGTCTTTACAATCAAAAAACAATCCATGAAGAAGTCTTTTCATAAAATATATAACTAATATTAGAAAAATTCAATACAAAAGTATATATATAATAGTAGAACTTAAATTTATAATTATGAACAGTTTAAATATTAAATTTAGTTATTAAAATTTCAACTTAATGTTGCATAATATAAGAGCAATTCCATGGCACTGGGAATAAAAAAATGAATTTAATTTTCTTAAAACAATTACATTGATAAATTATAAGTTTAAGTCAAAGTTATTAAATTTGTATTAAAATACTTAGTACATCACATTCTATGAAGATTCTATAATTATAGATTCTCTTGACAGTGTTCTGTCAAGAAAATCAGGTAATTTATTCTTATCAAATTTTAAAATTAATTACAAAGTTCATCAACAGATTGTACTGTTACCAAGGAAATTATCAAACAATTTTTTTGTTTGTTGCATATTAGGTTTCTATAATTGAAGTATTTGCAAGTGTGCCTTTTGAATTTTGCCAGCAGACAGCATTACATTGCTGCAAATGTTGATTACTTAGAAAACATTGTTTTAAAGCTTATCTCAGTCACAGCGCAATAGTTAAATTAACTTTATCAGGATGTGTAGCCAAACTTTTAAAGAAAAAATAAGCACTTTTTAAGCACTCGAAAAATATTTTTAAGTTTCTAAAAAAAGTATAGTTAGGATCTAGGCAGCAATAAAAATTCTTTCTTATTATTATTGAAGGTTCTTCATACATACATTAACAAAATACAAAATAATTTTCAAAGACTTTACACCAGGGGTGTCAAATTCAAAAGCTAACTAGGGCCAAATTAACAATGCTTAATTTTAGGTGGGCCGGAAAAAAAATAATCAATGCTTATAGAAACAAATATTTTTATTTTGAATTGCAATAAACATATATAAAGTTAAATTATTGTTTACGTCCTGATACTTGACATCTCTTCTCTGCTATTATCTTTTCTATTTCGGGAGAAATTTTATTGGCCGAGACTACTTTCAAAATTGACCCAACGTGAGCGTTATTAATACGGTTTCAGACAGGAGATTTAATACCATTCATAACAGAAAATAATTGCTCTCACTGATAAGTACTTCCAAACTTGGGAATAATTTCAAACCTTGCTGGTAAATATTCGTGAAATTTAGGCACACCCACTTCAATGAATTTTGCCTTCAAATTTGAGTCACACTGAATCTCAATCACTTCCATTTGCATATAACTGGGTACTGAGTCTATATTTATTGAGAAAATCGAAGAAATTAAACATAAGTTGTCTTCCAAAGAATTAAAATCTTTAAACCTTGTTTCAAATTCTGTTCAAAGATTTGAAATTTTTTTCTGCATATTTTTGATATGATGCAGTATCATCTAAACTAGATTTGTTCTTGTTGCACGTTGGAAAGTGCGTTAAATCTTCATTTTTCAGTTGACTTTCCCAAAGAAATAGTTTACATTTGAATGCTTTTTTAATTATGTCAAACATGTTCGTAATGATCTGATCCTTGCCTTGTAACAATAAATTTAAATCGGATAAGTGTTTGGTTATGTCAACCATAAAAGATAAATCTTGCAACCATATTTGATTGGAGAACAAGCTTGTATCTTGATTTATAGTTTGTAAAAACTTACATATTTTTTCTTTTAAATCCTAGAATTGATTGAAAACCTTGGAGCAAG
This sequence comes from Parasteatoda tepidariorum, assembly GCF_043381705.1. Classification (NCBI taxonomy): domain Eukaryota; kingdom Metazoa; phylum Arthropoda; class Arachnida; order Araneae; family Theridiidae; genus Parasteatoda; species Parasteatoda tepidariorum. Next base: position 6,586,333 of record NC_092206.1, read on the forward strand.
ATAACCAACTTACCTCGCTATATATACCAACTTACAACTTACGCAAGATACCAACTTACCTCGATAAACCTGATTATGTACTAATTGATAGCTTAGTGTTAAACGGACTCCATTTCAGCCAATTAGAATTTTACATTTTCGAGCGGACAATTTAAAATGATCCGTATAGTTCATAAATAAAGTATATTATAATTTTACATGCTGGTTTCGTCTCTAATTCACAATTCTATTTTATTTTTACTCTGCTTCGGATATATTGACTGGGTCACAAAAATGTCCATCTCGGGCCGCGAGTTTGACACCCCTGCTTTACACCATCATGATAAAATAACTAATTTCTAACAAAGAACTCTTTTCTTGATTTATATTAGCCACCATAAAAACAATTTATACATAATTTTAAATATATTCAATATTAAGTGGTTGTGTAAAAAAATTTAATTCAAAATTATAATAACTGCATATAATTTAAAAAGGTTATAAAGCGTATTTTTTAGATTTAAATAATAGTTGTTTCTAAAAGCATATTCAACAATATTATTGATCATATCGAATTTATAGAGATATGTAAAGAATTTAGCAAAGAAAACTTAAATAAATTCATATTACTATAGTAAATAAGTAAACGGCTCCTAATAAATTTTTTATTCAAATTTGTTAATTTTAAAAATTTTAATCTGGATCAAAATTAATTTTCACTTGGAGATTTTTAAAGTAATACAATAAAAAAGTAATACAATAAAAAAAGTAATACAGTACATTGAAAAAATTATGCAATTAGTGAACCGTTAGGTAAAAATAATCTTACTTTTAAAACTCTTAATTGTAATCAAACGTAATTTGTGAATGATCCCCACGTGAAGTTCAAAGCTTATAGTATTGATCTATAAATAGAGTAGTGCAAGAAAACCATTATTTTGCCAGTGACGAAGACAATGGCGCTTCACCATTGATTAAATTAAGAAAATAAATAAAATTTTCTTTTGATATTAGAGATAAAAATTGGCAATGCATAGTTAGTCCCAATGATCAGTAAAAATTCAAGAAATTTTTCGGTTCGATTTCAAAGTGCGTTAAATGAAGCCTGAAATTGAGAATCTCTTGCAAAATGCAGCAGATGTACACGAGAGTGCAAGAATCTTTCACACCGAATGAAGCTCAGTGTAAACACATGCGGACTCACAAATATTTCATCTAACATGTAAAATGATTGGTGCTTTCATACGCTGCGGACTGACAGTACCCTAAAATAGATTGTGGTTGAATGAATTGTGAAAATGTTGAACGATGTGAAAGGTTGAACGATGTGAAAACCACGCTTTTTAGTTAATTCATGACAAAAATCGGCATGGTAAAGAAAAATATTTATCTTTATCTAAAGGGGAAATTAAGTACTTTTTAAAAACACCCAATAAAAAAAGCATCTTTTAAGGACTTTCAAAAAACGTAAGTCGAAAATAAACTCTCTTTTTAAAGACACTACGTACCCTGTTTATAAACACTTTTACATTTCATAACAATTGAATATTTGTTACTTTCACAAAACATAGCAAATCACACATTTCTATCTCCTTCTGTGTAGAGACAGTCCACTGAAACTCTAAATCTGTTTCTAGATTATTAATATTCAACAAATGCTTGGTTTAAGCAAAATATATTACAATTATGTTGTTTTTCCAGTAAATGTTTAGGTCATTAAAATTTTAAATAATTGATTACTTATTTTAAATTTAATTAGCCTAATGAATACACACGCTTTCATTTAAATTGAGATTCACATTTTAGTCACTTATCTATTCAGTTATTTTGGACAGTGTAAAATATTTAAAATCATTATAACTGGAAAAAGGAATTATTTCAGTTAACAAAATTAAATTAATACAATTCTTATTTATTATATTGTCCTCAACTAATGAAGGTATATTTTATTGCTTTTAAAAATAATTTCTTCCACTTAATGTGATCGAATAATAATTCAAATTGATCGAATTTTTTTCATAAATCGGAGTTCTATTTTATTAAAGCTATGCATCATTTTTACAGTATTATGACTGACTAAGCCGTGCGTTCAACTCTATAAAACAATTTTCTAAGTGATTTAAGAGATCTGTTTACTCATTTTGAAATTAAGTTCTTTTTATGATTTATTAGTGTTTTAATTTCATTTAATGATTAATTTTTGTGAAATATGTATGTATATTTTTGATGCAATATGAAGTTTTGTTGCTTTAAATTTTTTATTGAAGTTAAGATGTTTACAGTTAGAATAGTGTCTGTTTGTCTAATTGAACTTTTTTTAATGTAACTTATCATTGTCCATTTTCATTATTTGTACTATAATTTATTTGTGCTATAGTGCCTCAAAAAAAATCTTTTCTCTGATTGTTGTATGTTGCTGGCACTCAAGACATTTGAAAATGCTTTAATATCAGGATAAACTGTAAAACTCTACTAACTTTTTACTAAAAAAATAATTTTATTCAGTATAACTAATAAATAATGAGCTAAAACTATTTTATTTAGGAAATTCAAAAGTTATCATCACCATTGGCTGGTAACAGAAACCCTAGACATTATTTTTCATCTTAATTTTCTTTTTCAAAAGCAAATGGAGAAAGTTGCTGCTCTTTCTAAACTTGTTTCAAATATTAATGTATAATTTCTAAAGGCCTTAAATTTGCAAATTTTACTACATGGATGTTAGTTTAAGCTGAACTTTTACAACAATAATCTTTATAATTATTTGTTAATTAATAATGATTATGATAATAATTATTTGCTTTTTTTAGTAGGCACTATGGGAACCTTCCTAGCAAATTATCTTTATCACTGACTTTCAAATTGTCAGTAGGCTACTAAATATCAATATTCTCTTCAAAATTTTGAATTGAAATGTCGCCTTTGAGTAAATTCAAGTATAAAAAATTTCAAATTATTAGAAAGTTTTTAAAATTGCTGAAAAATATTTTTATTAAGCATCTGTGCATTTAACGAAAGCAGTTTTTCTAACAATTCCTTGAGAATTTAGTCTTGATTTTTTTTAATCTTTGTGGTAAAAGTTTGATAATTTGTTTGCTGAACTTTTTGACAAAACAGTAATTGAATATAGAGTATTATAAATTAATTAAAAATTTTCTTTTGTACTATAATGATTAACAAAACTCTAGAGGAAAAAAACACGAGAAAGAGTTTTTTCTTTAATTCATTTAATATTAGCTGTGTACAGATTATTTCCTGAAATCAAGTGTACTTAAGTTTTTTAGAACAATAATGCTAATTATGAGCATGTATATTAAGTTTTATAATAAATCATTCTTAATTTTTATTATTCATTTCTTTTTGTGATCGATTTTTAACTGTTTTATGTTTTTTCTCTCACTGGTGTGCAGTTAGACAGTCACAGTGAAAATGCAACACTTTTGATTTTAGAATCGGAGGAATAGTTTTAGAAAAAGCATTCAAAATGACCTATGAATAATAAATAAATATCAGATATCATTCATTATTCTCTAAAGCTTAGCCTTCAGTCTATTCTCTAAAAAACAGTAGTAAGATTACTTATGACTACATCTAATGATTAAAATAAAGAGATCATTTGAATAATACGAAGGTAAAAATTTTTTGAAGAGTTAATTTACATTATTTAAATATTTTTCAAGCATGACTCTAATGGTTTAAAGTCAAATTTGAAAAATATTTAAATAATGTATATTAGTATTTTTCAAACATGACTTTAATGACTGCATGTAAGATTTCAGCCAGAATTTTATTTTAGAAGAGAAGTATATCTGAAACTACACATATTGATGAATTATGAGGAAAAAAACGTGGTTAATTCCTGACATAAACAGTACTGTAGAATTACGGTATTTTTCCAGCATCATTATTTATGGATGTAGAAGATTTTATTTATTGGCAAAAGTTTAATTTTAAACTTTAAAAACTTTCTTTAAGCTTTAATAACTTACTTTTTTCTGTCAAACATTTTTAGCCATTTAATTTATTCAAAAAGCTATATTTTATTATAGTGTAACACCTTATCTGGACTTGATAACTGCCTGGATTTGGTGAGGAAGTTGGTTTGTCCGGAAGGTTTTGCACTATCTTCATGCAGAGCTTTAAACCACCAAATTTCTGAAATTTACCCTCAGTTAACACATGCCACGTAGATTTTATGGAATTAAAATAAACTTTTCACAATGATAAACAGTCAATAATTTAATAAAAAATCACAAGAAACACTTAATGCAATTTTTTCAGAAAAAATAATTCTGCGGTGATAGTGAGTTAATAACAAAATTCGTCGATTTGTTTTTTTCCTCACAAGTTTTAACAGCTAACAATCAAATTAAATTTTTTTTATTCTATCAAACTTGTAAATTTTAAGTTTTACAGATTTTGAGCAGCAAAACAAAATGTAACAGCGAGGAAAAATTTGCAAAAATAACACTTAAAATTATAATAACTTTAGAACAGATTTGAATTTCGAAAAAAAATAATCTATGTTAAGTTCATAAACAATTGCCGCCCGGCATGCCAAATTTCAACTCCGTAGCTGCATTCCTGTAACCTGTAGAGCGGCTTATCTAGAAATAATGTTCAAGAAAGAAATTTTACATAAAAATTAAAAGTTTCACATTTCAAAGATGTTCATTTAATAACAATACAAAAAAAAATATTATAATAGAAAAATAAAGTACAGTATTTTTGGCACACAGTATCAAGTAGAGTAATTGCACACAATTGAAATATATTGTTAATTCTCCCCTACCATTGTTCAAAAAATGACTGAAGTTTTATACACCACTGCTTTTCGGCTTCAATTCGTTTATCTATGGTTTTAAATGTCCTTTAAATAATTGCCTGCATCTTCAAAAACTTCACTTTCATTAAATATCTGAAAGTAAATAAGAAAGATCATGTGTTGGTCAATTGGGTTACGTCAATTTCTTTTTAATCAGTTGTTTCTTTTAAAATTTTAATCAATGCTTAAAACATATTCTGACTCTTTACTTCCTTTTTTAATTCCTACTATTAGTTCTCCCTATTATCTTGTTCAAATTTTCAATCGTTAAATGAAATACATTTTATTCATCCACTAAAGTTCAAATACCTTTTTTTAAACTTCTAGTGGATGATGACACTTGATGTTAATACAGTTTTTTCAAATATTAATTCATTCATTAAATTTAATTAATTAATTTCAGTTTTATGCGTGAGAAAATTTTTTTAATTATTTAAAAAAAGTAACTAAAATAAAAAAAATTTCTTTGTTGACCAAGTAGCAATTGACTTTAAAATTTATTATTTTTTTATATTATGTACTTGCTTTAGTGAAACCCAATCTTTATAGAGCTATTAATTTTTATATTGCTTCATTTTTATATTTCTGCAATAAATACGTAATTTTTACAACTAAAATATTTTCATATTTATTATAAATTCATTTATTTTCAAGCTCATTACTTCTTTAATATTTTTTACACACTTTGTAGTCATTAATCAATATTTTATGTTTGCATTTGTCATTTGTATCTATCATTGGCTTAGCACCAAACGAGCAATCGAGGTTATGCCGTATTTGTGTCAAAAAATATTCCAAATAAAATAAAGTTCTAGCATTCGAAATAATTTTTAAATACGAAAATAAACAAATATGTTTAAATATTCATAAAATGCGTCATGAGATCAATTAAGTATGCTTGCAATTCAAAAATTTATTAGGTTTGTGCAAAGAAGTTTTGGTTTCAACAGAAAATTATACTTTATTTAAGAAAAAATATTTTTTAGAAAAATAAAAAACATCCTGAAATATAACATTTTTTCAATGTTACAAAAACTATTCTTTTCCCAGATTTTTTAAGCCCATTGAAATTTAATTCAATGAGCCTGTGTAAACCTGAACTTTTCAAAAAACAATTCACTCAATGCAATGAGTAAAACAGAATTTTAAGCATCATGTTAAAATTTAAACAGATAGATTAACGATCATTCTGCAGAAAAAAGAAAGAAAAGACATCACCCTGAATAACTTCTGTTCTAATGATGTGATTTTCGGCACTAAAACAATCTTAGTGGTTCAATGAATTAATCTCAAATATGTTATTTAATTAGTATTAACTATTACTTTAGTAACAGAATCAGACAACAAACTTTCTCTGAATAATAAGGTCTTTTTTTTAACAGATTTGGACTTAGAGCAATAAAATCTAATGGCAGCTGAAAATCTAAAAATTAGTTTTATTAATTTCAGGAGAAAGTTTGGACTGCTTCAGGTTTATTTTACTTTCTTAGTTTTTGTTTATAAATCTAAAACTAATTACACAATTAAAAAAAAAACACTTGTACTTGCAAATGAAACTTATTTCCTAAGGAATAGTTTGAATAAAAGAATTATTTTTAATAATTATTATTTTATTTAAATAACAGTTGAAAAAAGTTTAAGTAGTAAAGCATAGAGATTTTTACATAATTTTAAACTGTTTTATGTTAAATGCTGAAATACAAAATTTAAGAGCTATCAGCTAAATAGTTTTCTTAAGAACTATTCTACCAATTTTGAATTCATTTGTAACTTATATATAATTCATAGCTGCCAACATGGATAAGAATTTTACGAAATAATATACATTTCATGATAATTGTTGCATAATGAACTAAATATTTTACACATAGGGAATTTTAGGGATTTTTATAGTTATCAAAATAGATAAACTGCAACATTTTCCAGTTATGATTGACATTAAACATACCTGGAATGTTATGTATTATGCTTACTCATAATTTCGAATATTAATAGGTATTTAATTCATCAAAGATAGTTAAGATTTTTTTAATTAGTTTAAGAAGAGAGATTTGAATGAAAATAAATTGAACATTTTAGAACAAAAAAAGTTTTGAACTGATTTCTATAAATGAAGTTCACTTCTTTATTTATTAGTAATATTTATTTAAATATTCACGCAATTATCTGTACAAAAATTCTATTTCAATAGGGATTTTTTTTAAGGAAACTTACTATATTTTAGGGAATTTTCTAAAATATACAAAAACCAGGAGAATTTTTATTAAACCTGTAGACCAGGAGAAACTGGCAAAATCCAGTAGAGTTGGCAGCTATGTATAATTAATTGAACATTGCAAAAATGTAAAATACTGAAAAAGATACCACTATAAAAGGCAGTCAAGTGTCAAAGTAATTGAAAATAAATCAGGTATATTTTGAAAAATAATAGGCATAATTGAAAAAATATAAGAATAAGGTACATTTTGTAATTTAATTTTTAAAAAAAATGTATCTCTGAAGGAAATTATATAGAGTTTTTATCACTTAGACAACTTACTGTTTCCAACCTTGCTGAATAATAACAGTTGATTTCTCAATAGGCATTCCTTTGCTAGAATTATTTCTATTATGCTGGATGCAAACCCAGGATTTCTTGCGTCTTGAACCTCACTATTATTCTCATGCAGTCCTTTCAAACATTTTATGTCCTTGTTTTCATTTTCACTCTTCTGAAAAGAATATTTTTCTGAAATTTCTTTGCTTTCACAACCAATCAGTCTAGTCTGTTGAAAAGGGGAAGTCTGAAGAAAAAGCTGAGTAAATAGGCAGAATACAACAAAGACAGGCACTCATAGTTAATATCATACCTGCCAACATTGGAGAAATAAAATAATGGAGATTTTACTAGAGATATATTTTAGGCTACAAGTAAAGTTTTGAAACATCATGCAACTCAAAAAGAGAAATTCAAAATTGGAAATAATATAAGCACTTACATTTAGGGAAGTAAAAAATATGTTTATAAATCTAAAGAAGATTTTTTAGAATGATTATTTATAATGGCTTAAACTATTTTTAAATCGTTGTTAAACAGCTGACCCAATTTTGGGTTTAAGGCTACTAATGTTGCACTCCATAGACTTGTAGTTTTGAACCTAATCCAGAGTACAAGGGAACTCCTGGATCAATCAAGTATTGGGAGAAACTTGCCTTCAAGGTGGACATTTTGATGGAACTAACCTGCATTTGCGTAACATAGAGAGGAAAATCACGAAAACGTCCCATGGTTAGCCTGACCTTGAGGAGTACTTAAACTATTAACACTAAACATACTGCAGTACTGGCAATAGCACTATAAGTTGAGTATTTTTGCCATCAGCAGATATTTTATGGATTTTGTTTTAAAAATTTCAGCAACAAGTACAGAGAAATTTGAGAATACACAAGTAAACAGGAGATAGTCCTAAAATACAGGAGTCTTCGTTAAAAAACAAGAGATTTGGCAGGTGTGTAATATTATAAGAGTTAGCAAGCATGTTTGACTACTACACTACAACTTGATTCAAATTGCAATTTTAAATATTTTTAGTTGAAATTACTAAGAGTATTACATAGACATTCATTTATATAGAGAGAAAATTTCCTTTTCTAATGATATTAATTATAAGGATCAGACCATAGCTAATGAAATTTAAAATAACTTTTATGTTTGGAAAAATGAGTACTTACATAATATTTACTTGTTTAATCACAAAACTAAGGAACAAAGCTAGGGATCTAGGAACATTCTTTCAAAACAGAAGAATATGGAAATATATAGAGGAAACCAGTTCAATGTTACAAAAGTCGTATTTTAAAGCAAAATGCAGATATTTTAAGTTAGCTTTGCCACTATCTTAAATTTACAGAAGAAGTCAGAGTAGTGCAAAACTTAAATTTTGCTATCTAGACAAAGGAGGTATTGTTTCTGATGAATCCATTCATGTTAAATCAAAAAAAAGAAATCGAATCCCAATCGATAGAACTAAAAGTTTAGAAGTTGATGTGGTTTAATGAAAAAACAATGCAAATTTAGACTTTTAAGCATCTGCATTGCCGCCTGAACAAGTGAGGTATTGTCTGGTATATTACATTTACTTTAAATTGAACATGATCAAAAGAAAATAAATAATTAAAATAGTTGTTCTAAATCCAAACCAAGTTGCTAGAGTTAGACCAAAATTTGAAGATATTCAAAAAGTCAATGATGAAATAAATAAAAAAAGAAAAAAAATTTCTGAAAAGAAACCCAAACAGTCCAAAATGTGTTCAGCAGAAGACAAGAATTTTAAAGGCTTAATGTTTTGATTTACACTTTTTGACGCATAGCAGTCTAGAGAAGTGGTTTTGAAAATTAAAAAAGAAAATACGCAAAATATGGATTTTAAAATTTAGAATAAAAATTACAATTTTACCTATTTGTGAGTTCAAAATTGCTATTTAAACATGTGAGATATTATATTCTGCATATTGTTTTATTCTGAATGTGATCAGAAAAAAAAAAAGAGTCAAGAATACAAAACAAGTTTTACCTGTAAAAACTTTTAAATTACTATTTAAATAAAAAAATTCATCAGGCATTGCTATCAAATATGCTGTTAAATTCTGAATGCTTCATAGTGTGGAAGTTATAAGGGTTTTTATGTGCAAAAAGGTTTAACTAATATTTAAACCTTTTATGCATAATAACCCTTATATCTACTTAATTGTTTATCCTGTTCATTTAGGTTTTGATTCAATTCGATTTGGCATAAAAAAAATTATTAAGCCATTCTTAATTTGCTAGATAATGTTTAAGTTCCCTCCACACCTTCCAGCTTACATATTATGCAACATTTTATGACTTATTAAGATAATATTTCTTCATAATAAATTTTTTTTTGATGTTTGGTTTATACTATATTTTTTTCAGCAATCTTTACAGTACTGTGATCATTTTAAGTACTCAAAGAGTTTTTCCTTTTGTGTTCTTTCAAATGCACAAATTTTTCAAAATTATTATTATCATCATCATTACTTTTTCCCATATCTCGTACCACTGTCAAGATAGAAACACAAATCTCCAGTTAGCATTTTCAGTAATATAATCATGTAGTACATAGCTATTTTACAATACATAGACACTATAACAGCTGCAGATACCTTTAAAAAGCTGCAGATGTTTGAAAACAAAAGTAAAAAGAGTGCACAGGCACTTGAACTTTACTGAGCACCATGTATATATATACTATATTAAGTTATTGCTTTACATAGTAACTCCTCTGATTTTGATACACTTCAATTAAACATATGTAACATACATGAAAAAATAAAAATAACCAGTCATTTAAATGGTTTTATAATATTTGACATAAAACTTTACAGAATAAAAACTATCCACTTAAGTTAGTGCTTGAATACGGATATTTAAATTTAGAAGAGTAAAAAAAAAGTTTTTCTAATAAAAATGTAGGATTAGTCAATGCTCAAACAAACTTTAAGAAAAAAAAAAAAAGAAAACTTGGTGGCTCTGCTCACAAATCCCCATTATTGCACCACATTCGTTTCTTTTAAAGGTCATTCTTTTTTGCAAAATAAGCTTATTTTAAGAGCAAAATACACAGTTATTATAATTTTATATTGGAACATTTTCTTAATATTTTATTTATAATAATATAAAGTTATCTTGTCTTGAAAATAATAGACTGCACCCGAGAAAAAATAAATTTAAACATAGGAAAACAGAATATGTGATACAATAGAGGCTTTGTAGTGGGCCAAGGACAAATTAAAGAAAAAATACAGAGATTTTCTGGAACAGCAGACATATGCCAGACTAATTTTAAAAAAGACACACAGTAAACTAAAAAACATATAATTTGCTCTACTTAAATGAATTAAAGTTTTACAAAAAAGAATAATAAAATACCCTATTTCTATATTCAAAATTATTTAAAAACAGACAGTACACAGCAGTAGCTTTTATATTTCAACACACTTTATTAAAGGAACATAGGACAATTTTTAAACGTTTGAGATCAAATATGAACAACTGTATAATGAAAATATTAGAATAATCCAAGTTTTTATCAGATAAAAATAAAACATTTAATTTTTAAGCATTATAAATGCATATATGCAAACAATATTTTTGAGAGGAACTTATTTTAAATCATACAAATTCACTAACTTAAAATTTGCTCATTTTTTAATAAAATGATTTTTTGTTAAATATCAAAACATTAGAATATTCTATTTTTTATAAAATTTATTCAAGTAAATAGAAGTAATTATTTTAGTGGTAGTTAATAGAAGTAGTTACTTTAATACAAAAGTAAAAAGAAGAATTTATTTCAATAGTGGCTGAAACCTGAGCAGAACATTGGGGGGGGGGGGAACCTAAAGCGTATAGCTAAATAAAAATTGATTCAACATTTTCATAAATTTGAGTTTCAATCTCATGTTTTTCTAAAGCAAACTATATAAGACTATTAAACAAAAGCTTACAAGAATGTGATGATGCAAATTTTAATTGAATAAATGGTTTTCATGAATCAAATTTTTTTTTTTATACGTATGATATACATTTTGTAGGATGGATAATAAAAAAAGAAAGTTATTTTGATATTCAAGGCATTATTTAGTTACTATATTAAATTTAACTAATTTCATTTTTAATTAAAGCATTTTAATTCTTCTTCTTGAACCAAGAAATTTAGAATATCAAAATTGTACTATGTTAAAAGAAATTATGCAGAGTTTGAAATTAAGATTCTACTTGTCTATTTTTCAAGCATTGAGAGAATACTACTAAAGATTTTAGGAGACAAATAATATTCTAATTCCTTAGCTTTAATTAAAAAATTTTAAACACCATAATTTTTAAAGAACGTGATAAAATCATTTCATATTCAAATAAAATATGACTGAGTGGTGATTTTGTTAGAAATTCAGATATTTGGAACAGGATGAAATTGGGGGGAGGGAGATTCCATTTTAAAAATTAGGTTTTTCAGAGACCTAAATCCATGACTTTCCATGATTTTTTTTGAAAAATAGTAAAAATCATGACATTTCATGACAAATTTTGTTCAATACCGAAATTCATGACTTTCCATGATTTTTCATGACTTTCCAGGTGCGCGGATACCCTGTTTACTGAAGGTAATTCCTGCCCCTTCAGCTTTCTTTCAGTAAATTGCAAGTGAGTAAAAAAAAATTTTTTTGTACAAACTATAATAACTTATTTTTATACACTGTATCAAGAGTTTAATTTTAAAAAAAATTGCTTTACAACTAATAGGAAAAACTATTGTTTTTTAATTACTGTGCCAACCTAAAATATACTTAAAAGGGAAATTTACTACTGAATAAAGGATTGTAATTCTTTTAATTATTTAAAAAGCTTTTAATGTGTTTAATATGTTTTAATTTAATATAATTACATATGTTGTTTCTATTTTGTCCGATTTCAAACAACATTAAAATAAGAATGATATAGTTTAACAATCGGCTAGAAAGTAAAACTGGTAAAATTTGGTATCATTAAGGCTCACTTAGTATCAGAAACTCTAGGACAACTGGTTCTAAGGCAATTCAACCAATCACATAATTAACTTATTATTTTAAATTTATCAACATTGAAATGGATAAAACACAACTGAATGAGTTTCTTATATACATAATTTTTTTAATAACTTTCATCAATTTAAAAAATTATTTCTTTTTTATTACATATTTTGTCGTAATGTTTAATCCATTTTTTCATTAGTAAATATTTCTGATAAAAATATTTTTTTTAAAAAATAGTAACTTTTTAAATAATGTATAAATTTTCACACTTAAAATAATACAAAATATTTCATTACACATGCTTTTAATTCATAACTAATAAACAGAGGGAAATCAACAAGTAATTTACATAGATGTGTTTCTTTAAAGTTAATTAATTGTATTTCAGAAAAGTTCATTAGTTTTCTTTTTTTTAATTATCATTGAAAAAGGGACTGAGTACTTTGAAAAATTTCGAAAATGCATTTTTGAAATTACAAAATATTTACAATCATGAATTTAGATATTTTTTTGCCAATAGTGATGTCTCTAAATATCTTCAATGAAATTGAATATATATAGAGATTATGATATATAGATTTGTTTAAAAATGTTTCTTGTGTTTTGAAAATTCAATTTATATCTTTTCACACAAAATACCTATATATAAGTATAATTTAAGGAGTTTACTTCTGCTGGTTTTATAACTTTTTTTACAAAATTAAAAAAATATATTTTTCACAAGGCACAATATATGAAATAGAAGGAAACATTTTGGAGTAATTAGGGGATTTACCTTGTTATTTCAAAGTAAACCAAAAATGAGTTTAAAATCCAGACAACATTGAAATTCTAACAGCACTAAGATTTTATATACACTACATACATGCAAACAATTTTCTCTTAGATAGAAAAAACAAAAAATTTGCTTAGTCTAATGAAGTGGTATTTTAAATCTGTTGCTTCAAAAATGTATCTGAATGCTTGATTAAATAAAAATCACAGTTAAAACTTTTACTAAAACTTAACTGAATGAAAATGTTACGTAGAATTTGCAGTAATATATAAAATTAAAATAAAAGCTGCAAAAATTTAAAAATTTCTGATATTGTTAAAAAAAAAAATTCACAAATTTGTAAGACTTGAATATTTTCTATGAGCAAAAAAGATTTCCCAAAAAGTTAGGAATCCTCCAATCTTTTCATGAAAGCTGGCAGCTATGCAATTAATTTTTTTTTTACCTGGAGTTATTAAAAAACATACAATGACTATTACCATACCTACATAAATGGATATCAGAATAGGATTTCTGTTTTTTCCATTCAGCCATTCTTTAGCTGTAAGTGATGGAGTAGGAGCAGCAGTGTCAGGAACAAATCTTCTTGAAATTGCTCAGGCTAATTAAAAATAAGTTTTGAATATAATATATAATTTGTGTTTATCATTTCCCACATGAACTAAAAGGTGAAAATATCAAATTTTTTTCATGTGAAAAAAAGGAAATACTGTCAAACCTCATTAATGCGAAATCACTTAGGGTGAAATATCGCTTTACATGAAATATATGTTTGGTCCCATGAGTCAGCAATAAATTATTGTGTTTTACAGAATATTTGACATAAAAATTTCTTGCTGAATATCGCTTTACATGAAAAGTCACAACACAGATAAGAAGCATGTGCATAATGTGCCAATTATTCATTTTGAGGAATGCTATTTCCATTATCCACGTTTGTTAGGAGTAGCAGATGGGCAAATAAGTAAAATAGTTAAATAAAGTTATTAAAATTTTTAGGCTTATTTGAAATTGTTTGGTACATAAGCGTAGTACATGATATGTATTAATAGTACATAATAAATTGTTTTCATAATGTATCGGATAAGATGAAATTTGGTTAACGTAAATAATTATGATAGTTCCGCCAATTTTGCGTTAACAAGGTTCGGAAGGAAATTTCGAATTTGGAAGAGGAAATTATTTTTGGTATGAATTTTTACAATTATTAAATTAAATGTTTTCTTTAATGAAACAAAAGCATCCTTAGTAGTTAATGTGATATTTTACTAAAGGTATTTCAGCACTTCTACCTAAGCACTACAGCCTGTTGTACATCAACCCTTCATTTTCTTCATCTGTCATTAATCGAACACTATGAATCTCCATCTGTGTTAGATCTGGCTATCTCGTTGGTAATTTTTGTTTCTTTTCACTGTTTTTCTAAGAAGTTGGGGAAATTTGTTTTAGTGAAGTGATCGACCGTGTGCTAAATCTCCAAAGTTATCTTCGTACAGTATCTTCCCCCTGACCTGGGTTACTCTGCCTATTTTATTTTATAGTGAAATTAAGGCCAAGAAACATGCAAAATTTCATTGATTTTATAATATGCAATAAATAAGACATCATATGCATATTTTTTAGTATAAATCTATTTTTAAATTTATGAATTTTTTTTCCAAAAAGTGTAATAAAATGCCCTTTTGTTAAAATCTGTAGACACATTTTTCTATTTATTTTCATTTACATATTTTTAGCCCAAATCATATTAGGTACTAGTTATAGAGATAAAAATAAAGAAATAAAGTAATAGATAGGAACCAGGGTGGCCACTCAAATTAGATTTCAAATTTCCCTGATTTTCCATGTTTTCCAGGTAAAAATCTTAAAATTTCCAGGTCCGTGTTTTTTTTTTTTTCTTTTATTATAAAGTGTAGGATGTATACAAGAAAAGTGTCGATATTATAAAATATTTTATTCAAAAAGTAATTTCTTTAACATATGATCTTGAGGGAAAAAAATTTATTTTGACAAGATTTTTTTTTTAATGTTTTGGTACAACATTAATTTTTAAAAAATTAAGACACGTGGAGAAAATAATATGTTTAGCTTGTAGAATATATTGTTTTTGTAGAATAAAATTTTTTTAATGTGTTACTTTAAGTTGTATTTGCTCAAAGTGTACCTACAAAATGGCAAAAACAGAATGACCAATAAAACCTTGGATAAGTATTATTTAATATATTTTCATTAAGCAAAGGAAAACTGTTTCAGGTGGTAATATATCAATAAATTTTTATAATTCCAGTGGCTTCCAAAAGTGGTCATTAACTTATAACTTCTATTGAAATGGGAAATAAAAATTCATCAATTAAAATGAATATATTTCACAATGGGTATTTGATAAGATGTATAATGTAATCTTCAGAATTAAAATTATTGTCAATTGCTTTAATTTTTTTATTTATTTGCAATTTAGTATCAAACTTATGATAGCAAAATTATATTTTAATTTTTGCTTGTTAACTCCATAATATTTTATTTTATCATTTAAAAATGGCTCGTGGTAGTAATAAAACAATAGACCAAATTTGATTATTTGTTATCATAAGAGGTAAATCAGTAATGAATGTTAAATTAGTTTATTGTGTCCTGTTGCACTGTGCAATATGTGATAAAATGCTTAAAAGAAGGACTTCATTTAAGAGATTAAAATTATAAAATTTGTGAAAAATTCATAAATTTGCAATTGAGTGTTGTAAAAGTTTCTGTAAAAATTTTTAAAAAATAGTCTGCTTGAATTTAAGCCGACAAAAAAAAAAACTAGCTACATGTATTTACAAACTTATAAAAGCTATTGTAGATGCAAAAGGAAACTTGCGAAATGTTAAATTTAACAAAAAATTAGACTATTTATTAATAGACAGACTTTTTTTTTTTTGAGTGAGATTAAGTTTTTGTCATTTTTTGATGATTGATTTCTCAAAAATAAACTTTTCCTTTGTTTTTAGAATATTCCATACAGTTTTGTTAAGATTAGACTACATTTTTTATTTTTAAATATTCATTCTGAAATATTCATTTTAATTAATGGATAGTCTTATTTCATTGAAAGTCATAAGTCTACCAACACTTTTGTGAATCACTGTAATTACATTTCAATATAAAGCTGTACTGTATATCGCATTATACTGTCTTTTTTCTTACCAATGCTTTTTTATAAAATTCATTGATCATATTTTCTTTAAGCCAACATTTGAAGTCAAATTTTTAAATAATATTGTTTTGAATTAGCATTATTATTTTAAGAGATTCAGTACACAAAAATAAATGTCACAAATGTGAAATTGTCTAATTTTTTGTTCTATACACAGTAGGGGAAAAAAAAGATAAAATTCCTTAATTTTATACTTTTTTGAATTTTTTTTTCTTTCTTGAAATTCAGACATTTAAAGAATTCCAATCTAAACAAGACACACGGTTTTTTAGTTTAGCGTTTAGCATAGTTAATCGTTTTTGTGTTTCAACAATTAGAATCTTGTACAGCACACAACTAAAACACTAAGTTTCGTTCTCCTTCCTCCGACTAAACACATATGAATAAAAAAATATATATATTTTATGTTTATACATCATTTAATATGTTTCCAATATATTACTTAGTCATTATCGGCTTTTTAGGTTAAAAGGAGGGATAGTTCTGGAAATATCATCTCTGGAATACAAGTAACATTTACGAACTTTCGATATTGTGATAACTGTACAATTCGAATTTTGAATCAAAAATTAAATATTTACCAACAAAACAGTAAAATTAAATATTAATAAATAGTTTGTTCCAAAAAGAACCTTTTTTTAAAAACTAAAATATGTAATAAAAGGTTAAAATGAAATAGAAAAAATTAGCATTAATGCAGCAATTGTAACAATTTGTCGACAAACATTGCTGTTAGTGATTGTAAAAAAATGTGTGATTGGTTGGTTTGCTAAGAAAAAATAATTTATAGATTTCTTTGATGGGAGTACAAAAGATTTCAGAAAAAGAGTGCAATATAAAATCTATTATTATTATATTATAACCAACTAATTTTTGGAGAATTTTATTTAAAAATACAAAAACATTTTGACTCATTTTGTCAAAATAGAAAAAAATTACCTGAGAAAAAATCATTTATAGATTTCTTTGAATGGGAGTACAAAAGAGTGCAATATAAAATCTATTATTATTAAATTATAACCAACTAATTTTTGGAGAATTTTATTTAAAAATACAAAAACATTTTGACTCATTTTGTCAAAATAGAAAAAAATTACCACCAAAGCATTGGAACAAACTTGAGCCATAAATGGATTCAGCCCACAGACAGAATTTAAAAACAGCAGCAAATATCTTAGCCCCTTTTTGCACGTCCAGCACAATCTTTGCTTTCTTAAATTGCACAGTCCCATAGTCTCCATAGAGATCAAAGGTTTCAATATTTGTTTAGCAACCATGAGAGAATTTAATGTGGCATTCTAGTTTAACAGGGTTATAATATAGCAAATTTTGATGCAAGCAAAGTTGATGACATTTTAACTGTTTGGAGACACATTTCCGTCAAAAAAATTTGTGTATAATGGATGAAATAATTTAAACTAAGAAAATTAGTAAATAATTTAAATTAGGGAAATTAAAAAATATCTAAGAAAAAATTTCCAGCTCTTCTTTAAACTTTCCTGATTTTTCCAGGTTTTTATCCAAATTTCCCTGATTTTTTCCAGTATAAAAAAATTCCCTGATAATTCCAGGTTTTCCAGGTGGGTGGCCACCCTGAACACTATAGTTACCACTAAGTTCTTACGGTTTCAGTTATCAATATATCAATGTAGTTAGTTACATTTCTTATCAAATTATTTATACATTTCTTCTTTCAAATTATTTATAACAGCAGATGCAAAAAATTATTTTTCTTCTATTTATGATAAGATCCTCTATTTATGATAGTATACACTTTGAAAACCACAGAATTATACCAATGCATAGTATCGCATTTAATAAAAATAGTGCTTTTGAAAATTCTTGAACTTAACAGAATAAAAGTATATAAGATATTAAATTATATTGACACAAATGAACACTATGTTATACATTATTAAGCGTATATATAATATAAGTAACCAAAAAAATTAAAATACCTATATTTCACTAGCCCTTTGTTTTTTTCATAAAATTCTTTTATGCATTCTTCGGGGATAACAATCCTAGAAAAAATTTATCTATATAAACAATACCACAACTGATTTTTTTTAAAGAAAATAATAGCAAGAATAAATTAGTACAGCTAAAAATGCCTTATCCTTATTAGTATAGATAAAAAAAAGAAAAATAAAGCTTAAAATTTCATAAAAGGCTTTTCATTCTTTCTAATTGAAAATATTTTAAAGTTATTTGAAAAAATTAAATAATTGAAATTCTCACTGAATAGGGGGACAAAAAGTTTTTCTTTTAAAAATTTATGTAAGACCCATTTTAAATCTTAAAATTAAAGTTTATTTTCTGATTTGAACAGAAAATCTGACTTAGAAAGTACATTATTATTTATTATTTTGACAATACTCATAATTAGTAATAATATAACAACAGAACAAAGTTTAAAGTTGATTAAAACATTTTTAAAATAGTTTATGCATTTCGATTGAAATATTTTTTGAATAAAAAAAAATTTAAATTCAAAATGAAATTTAATGTTGTTGTAGTTGTAGTTCATTTACGCTGCACTAGAGCTGCACAATGGCTATTGGCGACGGACTGGGAAACATCCCTGAGGATGATCCGAAGACATGCCATCACATTTTTGATCCTCTGCCGTGCAGACGACACCCCTGCTTCTGTAACCTGACAACCTGCAGGCGAAGTTGAGCATTTTACGGTAGAACAGTAACGAGGACCAATACCGCACCCCGTCAGTCCCTATGCAGATTGATCCAAGTGGTCACCCACCCGCACACTGACCACAGCCAGTGATGCTTGATTTCGGTGATCTGCTGGGTCTTAACAATCAGTCCACTGTGGGACTGAAATTTGATGTACATTTGCTTTAATTTATATACTTTAAATAAATAAATAAAAAACAATCATTTTTCTGATTGATTAAAAAATTGGAAAGAGTCGCATCAAAACTGGGACTTAACGGCTACAAGACATACATTCTTACCACCATTTAATGTAAATAAGAATACATGGAAGTTGCTTAAAACTTAAACTCTCAAATAAAAAATTTATCTTGAAAAAAAAAAATTTATCGATACTTGGCGAAAGAGTAATCTAAAAAAGAAACATAGATGATTTGCAAATATTGGTTTCTTTCTTTATAACACTTTGTCAAGATAATATTTATTAGATAATTAAATTATAATTTGAATAAAATATGCACAGTGAAATTTTGTTTTAAATAAAAGTTTTTTCCCCATAAGTGGATAAATTCATTTTAGTGAAAATAGGTAGCAATGTAACTTAATTTATGAAAGTACATTAAAATATTAATACCTTTAACACAAGTTTTCTTTACAAATTTGCAACCAAGCAGTTTTTTTATTGAATAATAAAGTAATATTCAGAAAAAAGAAGAACATGTTGCGCAAGGAAATAATCAAATCTAATCTTAAACTAAAATCACATCGGGATGCATAAAAAGATGGATATAATAGCATCAACTTTCGCAAAGCTTACAAACAATTAAATTTCAAATTAAAAACCTGGTTCATTTATTTCTGATTTAAAAAAGTTGAATTTAAATTAACAACTAATAAAGAGAACACTTACTTGTCAAATTCATTTTCACACCAGTCAGGTTCTTTAAGTTTTTGTGTATTCTTACTTACATTATGGTTTTTTTCATGCCACTGATAAAAAACCATATCAAAATCACTGCCAAGAAAAAGATAAGAGAATAAAACAACTCATTTCATTTATCATTACTTTGAAGAAATATTTTAGCTCAAAAGACAAATATTTCCAAATGCTGCAAAAAGACTAAAAAATCTTATAGTACCAAATAAAAACAATATATTTTTTTTAAATGAAATACAAAAACTTTTTAAGGACTACAAGTTGCACTACTCTGGTACAAAGTTTTCTTTTTAAAAGAATTGATGGTAATGTAAAAAAATATTTACATACCTAGACATATATTTCTAGGTATGTAAATATTTTTTATGTATCTAGGTACTAAATCTACTAGGTATCTAGGTACTATCTTTTATATGCATCTAGGTAATAAATAAAAAAAATTTCAAAATTAAAATTTTATTAAAAAATTAACTTTTTTTTCAAACCTAGGAAATGCAGGGTAATATAATTTTTAATTCTTGACGCCCATGCGCATAAAATATTCAGGAGTTGTTAGATGGTATAGGGCAAAATTAGGAAACTATGGCAACAGCCAGTTGTAGCACTTTTAACAGTAGAAACTTTTTCAAAAATAGAAAATTTTGAATGGTTAAAAATTGTCAATAAATAATAATATCAGACATTTTTTTTAAAGCATCTCTCAAAATATGATAAATATTACAATTGTAAAATGAAGAAAATTTTTAAAAAGCAAGTGTTAAATAAAATAATTTCCCTAATTGTTATGAATATTCATATTAATTCCATATTTACTTTAAAAAAAAACCAAATCCAATAATAAAGTGCACATATTTCACATTTTTAACAAAAGGTGGAGACTGGCAAACAAGTTTTTAATCACTATTTGTAACAGTCAGCCACCCTGTGGCAATCGTTACTTTTGATGTAAGCCCTAACTCATAACCAAAGATTAAATGTTATTGGCTTAATAGCTGTTAAATTTTGATTAATAAAAAAAATTGAATGAGAGATGACATCGATTGAGAACATAGTTGAATATTTTACCTTGCATTATAATCACGTTGAACAGCGGATCCAATTTTGGGTTTACAATTACCAATGCTCAACTCCGTAGCTTGGGCTCTGAGGTGCAAGAACAGATGTTCCGGTTGAGTGGTCAGAACCCCCAGTGTTTATTTCCCAAGCATGCTTGGTACTCATTTATCGATCCACTGAAGATAACTTCCAAAGATAACTTCAGGCAAAAAATAATTTTTAATAATTATTTGTCTTTTTTTTATTTAATAAGAGTTGAAAATTTTTTGAAGTGTAAGGTATATAAGATACAGAAATATAAGATAAACATTGTTAGATATATAAGATATACAAATTTTTACATCATTTTAAAAAATGTAATTCGTGATAAAATACAAAATATTGAAATGAAATTGGTCAAAATATTTCGGTAGAAATTCGAATTTCAAATAAAAGACTTCTTTAAAATTCCATTTCTCAGGAACTATTCAACTGATTTTGTTCAAAGTTTGTATGTTTCTAAATACAATTACAGTCTTAAAGAGATAAAAAAAAAATTTACACCTTACCATTCAAAATGTTTTCAACTATTATTAAATAAAATAATAAAAAACAATTAAAACGGATAAAAATTATCTTTTGAAAGAAATCAGTTCTGGATAAACCAATTCCATAATTGTGTGCAAAAATCTTTCCATTCACTTAAGAAATTCTCAAAACATTCCAAACTAAGCAAAAAGTAGAATTAACATTAAAGGGTCCAAAATTTTAACCTGACCATTATTCCAAGATAACAACGACCCATAATATTTTGAGGGCAAGGTAAAAATTTGCCAAAAAAGGGTAAGTTTATTCAGAGAAAGTATGTTTTGTGTCTGGTTTCGTAACTAAAAAATCATATGCATTAATTAATTAAGATATCTGAAGTCACTTCCTTGAACAGTTTGGAGCTGACTGTCATATACACAAGCAGGAATGAAACGCTCTCATTTTCCGGCCGACACACTGCCATGCACTTTTCTCGTTAACACATTCGTTGCCACTAAAAATGATATTTCCATTCTCAGAAGCCGGATTACAGAACAGGGTTTTAATGGTTTAAATGTTCCTTATATTTTACTAGGAAAACCAGAAAAACAAAGAAACATATTATTTTCCTGTTTAGAGAGTGGTTGTTTTTTTTCGACGCTCTGGAGCATCAGTGGCACACAGACACAACCTGTCTTCGTCAGTGCCACTGACGCTGCAGCGCGTCTGACCAATATTTTCAGAAATTAATGGCATATTGCATAAAATAGCAGTTTAAAAGGAATAAAATAGAATACCATTCAAGTATATGTAGTACCATGTATGAAACAGAATTGAAAATATTTACAAATAATAAGCACAATATGCAGATATTGGCAGTCACGCACATAAAAAAATTCAAACAAAAATTTTGAAAACCAACCACAAAAAATAATGCTTCACTAATGTGCCAAAACAACCTCTCCGTTCAACTCCCAAAGCCACACTAAACACAGAGCATATAACTTATCATAGTCGATCGACGCGCTAGCGCGCCGTCGGCATACCAGGAGGTGCCGCTCTTATGCGCTAGTGCGTCGGTGGCAGCGAACATGACGGTGGCAGCTCCGACCATCCCATATTTGTGACAGTGTTTTGGAATGTTTTAAAAACTGTAATTTTAGGCACAGGATAGCATTGCATCTCCATAGGATTTCAAATACCAGTAGATTTGAACTTTTCCCATTGGGAAAGGATTAAGTTTTAGTATGTAAAAATCCAACCATTACATCTAAAGTAATTCAGGATGTTTTGTTTATTTTTTGCATCAGTTTTGAACACAAATAAGCACACTGTATTTGATAAATAATTTCAAGAAAACTAATACAAAAAATACTTTTAAAAACAAAACTAGCAAAAAATACTTTTAAAAACAATATTCTTATTTTCTTTATTATTGAAATCGATAAAAATTCAACATGCTCAGAGCAATTCAACATATTTACTCTCAAGACAAAAATGCTTTTTATAAAATTATTCTTTGAAATTGTCTTAAGCAACATTTTACATAATTTCAA
This sequence comes from Parasteatoda tepidariorum, assembly GCF_043381705.1. Classification (NCBI taxonomy): domain Eukaryota; kingdom Metazoa; phylum Arthropoda; class Arachnida; order Araneae; family Theridiidae; genus Parasteatoda; species Parasteatoda tepidariorum. The sequence continues at coordinate 6,609,411 of NC_092206.1, forward strand.
TCAATATAATTATAATACAAGTTAATCAAATAGTAATTAAAGAATAACAATTTAAAAATGTATTATTTTAAATTAAAATATTTATTTATATTACCTAAATGTTTTAAAAAAGCTGGACTTGTCCTTCCTCATCACCTCTCTCTTTTGTGTCAGACACCTGTAACATTTTATTTTGGTATGCAATCAGATGTCGACATTTTAAAACTAACATTCATACTACCGTTCAGAAAGTATTTTTGTTAAGCTTCCACCAGAAAATTTTAAATTATTTTCATTTCACGGATTTAATTAAGGCAAATAACACTGCAGATAACAATATTCAGTGGTTCTAAGATAGTAGTGCCTGAAAAAAACTTAATATTGTAACATTCTAGAAGTAAAGAAATATTAGAAAACATGTTATTTTTTAAAATTGTAATTAGAAGTCTTTACAATTCTTTTTCATCAATTAATAGCACTTTTAAATGTAATAAACATGTTTTAATTTCTAATTTTTGCGACCAACGACATGATTGCGGCAATGTGGTCAGCACTGCACACAGGCCACCTTTACTTCCCAGACAAGCTGGTACCCATCAATCTGAAGCTGTGTGGGGTTTAAGACGTCACAGGGGATGGAGCCCGAGCTTTTCATAATGACAGTTCAGAAACTTAACACTTAATAAATATTTTTAAATTTTATATCTTATTGAAACAATGTTTCTTTTACTGAAATCTAATTATTATAAAATAATAAAACTAAACAAATTGAATTTTTTTAAAAATTCAAGGAGTTCTTAAAAATAAAGATTTGATCAACTTATGGGGATGTGTAAATAACTGAACCATTCCATAACTTTGAACTGTTGTATGCTGATCAACTAATGGTAAGCAGACATATTTTGCTTTGACAGCAGCTGAACCTGAAAGCCAAAAACAATTAAATTTGCTATTTTTTATTGTCCAGATATTGAATGTTAATTTAAGATAAAGCACTAACATTCATGATTATACTTTTTTAGCTTGACAAAAGGGCCACTTTTAGGAGCCTTGGACCTGCATACATTAAGGAGGCTTGCTTGATTAATTTTAAAAAAAATAGCTCTGAATAGTTTTTAAAAAGTGTTTTACTACAATAATAACTACAAATATATTGTTTTACAACATCTTTGTTTGGTTTTTATACATGAATAACTTTAAAATATATACAAAATTTTAATATTCTTTAAAAAAAAAAATCTTTTTTTTTTTTAATTGCATCAAAATTTTAATTAACATCCTTCTTTTTAACTCCCTAAATAAAATTGAATTTCACCAGACATAAAATTGTACCTTTAAGCTTCTTTTGTTCCAATTTTGAAATCATTTTTCAAATATAGTGTACGTGAATAATTTTAGATCATTTTGAAAAGAAAAGAAAAATTATTTTCCTAGTTTTTCCATTTCAAAATTTTATAAATAAATAAGAGAAAGAAATAAGCGTTACGTGATAAGAAAAATATAATTTGAACTCTCAGCAGTATCCTATATTATAAGGAAATCTTCTGTCCCAATATTAATTCATAAATCAATGTTATTTTAGAATTTAGATGTCAAAAGTCTACCATTTTTAATTCATCATAGGTAAACAAAATTACAAAACTGAAATTTTATGCATGAAGTTAAAATTTAAAATAAAATTTATTAAAGATGACTGTTCTATAATTTTGTGTTCACTCTTTAAAAAGTTATTTAATGAATATGTTTGAGAACTTCATCCTTCATATTTTTTAATACTTATTTTATAATGATTTTTAATACATTTAAAAACATGCTCTAAAAACTTTTTACAAAAGGAAGTACTAGTTTAAATATATAAAACTGCAAAATTTTTGAAAATACTTAATCAACCTAGATGATTAAAACTACTCAAAAGAGCCTTAGCAACAAAATTTCACAAACTTTGTAGTTTTCATTCAAGTATTTTGCAAAGGAAGTGTTGATTTAACTTTTAAAGTCTAGTAATTTTCTAAATAAACAACAGAAAGGGAAATTTTAAAACTAATGGTACTACCAAGAATTAAATATTTTTCTGTTAAAAAAGAAACAAACTTTTCTGAAAATTTTGCAAAAAGTATAAGAAATAAGTTTTTTTTTCTTTCAAAATAAGATTTAAATACAAACAAATAATTAATTATAAAGATGCTAAATATTTTTAAGCCTTTGCTTTACACAACATTTCTAATCCATACTAAAAAAGAATTAAATAAAAATAGATATAAAATTTACAAAAAATGTCTTATACAAGAATTACTAGACACTAGACTTAATTCCAAATTATATATTTTTTCACATCATTTTCTTCTTCTGTTTAATTTTAGTTATAAAATATCATGATACATGTCAGGTATGAAAAATAAGCATTTTGTTAGGCAAATTTTATTTTATTTCACACAGTTTTCCTAAATAATTAGTAAGATACAAAAAAATAAATAAATAACACGGTCATATTTATAGCATTCAGATGCCGATCCTTAAAATGTTATTATTTTAACGAAAAGAGTATATTCTCTTTTCTGCTACAGTCAAGAAAATGTCCTGTTAAGTACTTTTTTTATAAAAAAAATTATACTTTTTAAATAAAGCCCCAGCAATTTTAGACTTTGGCAGTTGTCTAACTTAAATGAATTTTAAAATCACACCCAAAAATTTCACCTAAACTTTAAATTGCTTTTTCATAACTTTAAATCAATTTATTAAATAATGTGAATCAACTTTCGTCTTCTGAACTTAAAATTTTATCAGCGTGGCCACTCATAACAGATTTCAAATTTCCCTGATTTTTCCAGGTAAAAATCTTAAAATTTCCAGGTTTGTGTTTTTTTCCTTTTTTCTTTTAAAGTGTAGGATGTTGCAGAATATATTGTTTTTATTGAATAATTTTAATTGTTTTTATTGAACTTAATGTGTTACTTTAAGTAGTATTTGCTCAAAGTGTACCTACAAAATGACAAAATCAGAATAACCAATAAAACCTTGGATAAGTATTGTTTAATATATTTTCATTAAGGAAAAGAAAACCGTTTCAGGTGATTATATATCAATAATTTTTAATAATTACAGTGGCTCCCAAAAGTGNCCAATTATCTGGAACATTGTGTCTATGCTGGACTTCTAAATATGCACAAAGCAGTGCTAATTGACTGTTTATGAAACTCAGAATTCAAGGCAGTCAGATTGAGTGATAAATTAATTCAGCCATTTATAGCTCACTATTAGATTTTACCTTAAAACTATATAGACCTAAATTTAAACGAAAATTAGCTCAATCCATATTTTGCTTTAACCAAAAATTATTTGAATTTTTTTTTCTCACAAAGATTTGTTTTGAACGCTTTAGTACTAAAAATAAAAGGAAACTAATTTTGACATATTTATTTTTCAGTTAATGTGTTTGCACTGTCATTGGAATGGAAAAAATTACTTAAATAATGATACGAAAAATTTATTTTAAAATTAAAAAAAAATAAAGATAGGTTCACAAATAAAAAAATACATGCAATTTTCAAGAATGAAGTTATACATGTTGATTACTTCCTTAGCTTACTACACTCCCTCCCTTTTTTTTACGATTTCTGCATATTAAGAATAACAACAGCTTGGCCATTTTTATAATATTACTATATTAGGTACTATATAATTTTACAATATTACTGCACAAACTCAATCTATTTTAAAGAATTTAGTTCTTCTCTTCCTTGCTTTCTAGAAAAATATTGTCATGAAATATTTAGTAGATGTATACATTATTCCTTTTAATTTCATTGTTTACCTTAAAAGGAAATATTTGTCCCCTTCTTTCATTTCCTTACAAATATACAACTTTCAGGAATTAAGGTCTCAATACTTCTAGAAATAAAATTTCAATACTATTATTTTTAAGGGCAACACCCTTCATTATTTGCATCATAGAGCAAATTAATAAGAAATAACCAGTATGATACATTTAAGCAACATTATGTAAAACTTTTTTTCTACCTCACCAATGAAAAATGACCTTAAAAAATAAACATTTTCAAAAAAGCTTAAGTCTCCTGTCTCATAGGATTATGATGTATGCAGTTTAAAATAAAAGGTTAAAATTCATAGTAAAAATAAACTTAAAAATAATATTTAAATACTAAAAAAATGGATGTTTTTTTAAAAAAAGTAACGTAATATGTTTATCAAATGTAAAAAGCAATAAGTAACATAATATGTTCACTAAATGTTGATCACATGAAAAACTTAGACAATTCAGTTCCAAGTCTAAACTAAGATTGTATCATTTTCACTGTTTGAGTTATTAGTGCTTACAAAACCAGATTTTCTGCAACAATATGTAAGGATATTTAGGTTACCCTTTAAAAATTAATAACCCAACAATAGAAAATTTTTTGAAGTCATGGTTGAAAAAATTTTCCCAGAATGTTTTTAAAAACTTAATAGAAACAATTAATAAAATTTTTTTAATTTTTTTTCATTGGTTACAAAAAGGCTATAATATCAGTAAAAATTTTACATCTACTTTTATGAAGTTTAATCATTTTTTTCCTATTTTATTTATTTATTTTTTTGAAAAAATGAGTAACAAACAATTTTAAAAAAATGATTTGTGGTTAAAATTAGTACTCTCACATTATTTATTTAAATTTTTACCTGAAAAACTGATGTATATAAATAATGGTAAGTCTAAAAGCTACTTAAAAATCACAGTACAGAAAATTAATACAATTTTCAACACACCAAAAACATAAATCCATTTGTTTAAAAGAGAAAAATTAAGAATACATACTATACAACCAAAAGTTAAATCCATCCAGTGATGAAGCGGCTCAGATACATGAGAACTTTCTAAAGCATTTCTATGCTTTGCCACAAAATCTTCTGGACTATCACACCATGGAATGCCAAGATCATTTAAGTCTGAGTGAATAGAATTAAAAATCAGAGGATCGGAAAAAATTCTGGTATACATTCACCTGCTGTCCATTCCTGTGAAAGAATAAAAAGTTTGAATGAGAAACTTTATTGCAGTGGAAAGTTAACAGTGATTATAAACATGTAATGCCTATAATCATATAATTTTTCTTTAATCCCATAATAGAGAAGATTAATTCTTAATGATACATTTAGTTAGAGTGTCTACCAAGAGGTCAGTAAGTCAACATTTAAAATTTCCTAAACTGTAATAAGCATCAAGGGTTTATTTACCCATAAAATAATCTAAATATATAACTGAACACATATTTATCACATCATAACTATCAATATATGTGCTTTTATCTCAGTTTTCTGGCATAATGCTCTTTAATAATTTTTGCATCTTTTATCTAAATAAGAAAAAAAGGGTGTCCACAATAAAAACAAAAGAAAAGAAAATGTTCTTTAAAAGGTTATTTATAGACAGAAATAGAAATTCACTTTCTTCCACTGTCCTTTCTTTATCAATGATTACTACATTCAAAGGGTTTCGACTATCCACTTATCATTATTTTGTCATATCTTCCAACCTGATTTAAGTAATTAAATAAAAAAACAGAATTTACAGTATTGTTGCTTCATAATTATTACAAAATGTGAAAAACACAGGAGGTTGCTATTTTATAAATTACTAAAAAAGAGAGGTTGAAAAAGAGAGGTCTATAAAACACAGTAATTCGATGTTGTAAATCTGATTATCAAAAAATTATTTTATAAAACATATTTCACAGTAAAAAAAATCATTGTAAAAAGTGGATAATTTATTTGTTTTTAGAATTTTACTTTTTCTTTACAAAATTTATATAACTTCAAAATCTTTAATCAAAAATATTATGCTTCTTTTCAAAAGTTAACAGATAGTTTTTTAACAAAATTCTAAGACCTATAAACAACATTCCCTCTCATTTTCATCGAGCAACATGGATAATATTTTATTAGGAGTGAGCAAATAAAAATAAGCTAGCAATCTGCTTTTGAAAAACAAATGACAAAAGTTCCTTAAATTAAAATTTNTTATTCATACTTCATCTCTTACACTATGAAACGGAACAATTTTAGAAAGAAAAGAAAAACTACTTTTTACAATATTTATTTTCGGGGTTTTAATGTTTCTGTATAAAATCGTAAGAAAAGCCTGATGTTTTCGCTTTTCAACTTAAAGCAATTCTAATAGGGTAAATACACCGAAGATTTATTACTATTATTAGTGAATATAACCTTTTTCTCGTTTTCTTGATGGCACAGGAAAACTACTCAATAATTACCAAGGGGTAAGTAACAAAAATATATTTAAATCATTAACATGTTCAATACGGTACAATGGTAGACTTTTCTACTACTACATTACAATTTTCTTGCTTTTTACAAAATCTTAGTTTGCGGTTACGGTTACAATCTAATGATAAACTCCGCCATCTATCGGTGGTTCAATAACATGTATTTCTACACCATAAAAATGAACTCAGGGCCAACAGCGCCCCTGAAAAGACGCACATAGGGCTCTAGGACCTCCTACCTGTACCTCTGGGCATTCACGGAACCATTGTCAAACACATCGAGTGGTGTGCAGGCATCTTGCATGATCCCTGCCCAAACCATGAGCCCTCCACCAGCATAATGATCCCTTTCGATAATGTTGCTGGGATGGTATCGGGTTCCAGGTTCCCTCCATATCAATAACCGTCAAGAATCAGGTTGTAAACTGAATCTGGACTCATCGGTGAAGAGAACATTAGCCCATTGAAGCTGTGTCCAATTCTGATGTTGTCTTAATTTTGTCCACCAGTGCACATATCTTGCCATACCTCACTTTCAGCTCTATTGACATACAGATTTTTTAATTTTTTTTAATTTTCTATGCCTGACATCTCAAAAATCAATACATAGTAGTAGAAATTTTAAAATATTGGCTAATATTTCATTAAATACATTTTTGACAGCCAGCCTTGATCTTTCATAAGGGTATCATAGACTCCTCCACTTAAGTCCAAAGGAACAAAACTTAGATAGTAATGGTATTGGTTTGGGAGAACAGTGGTTATTTACAATCCCTAGATTTAAGAATTCAAGAAAAAAAAGCTCAAATTTAATGCCTTTTTATCTTCTTGTCCCACCTTCCAAAAATACATTTAAGTTAGCCATTCTCGAACTACTGGCAAGATCTGAAGCAATGCCTCACCTAGCTAGCTCATCATACCAGCATACTATAGTTTTATATATCATGTAAATCATTGTTTCGGAATTAGTTTGAGAGGTAACTATGGTGTGAAGGTATATTATTTAGTTTATATTTTAAGGATAAATTTCGTAACATTAATTAAAATAAAAACTTTTGATTTCAATATGTATATAAATTATTGTATTTCTTCAGGTTACTATTTTATAATATTTAACTCATATCGTAAATTTCAGAGCATAAATAAAATAAACTGTACTGCCAGTAATGGCTGGTTGTAGTTGTTTAAACAAGTTTTTAAACTAGATGCAAAAAGATAAATGTAATGTAAAAATCATAATATTGAACTATCATTACCTAAGCAAAGAATTACACGATTTTAATTTCAAATACAATATTATAGAATTTCATTAAAAAAATTAACTAAAAACAACATTATACAATCTATGTACAATATATTTAAACAACAGTAATTTTAATTTAAAAAATATATATTTAAATATTACCAGCTTAGTGAGTAGTATTGTTGAATAACAATTAAATCTAGCAAAGAACTTGAATGAGTTGTAAAAAAAATTATTTGCACAAATCTATAATCTAATTTAATTGAATTTAAAAAAATAAAACATTTAAAGGAATCTTTGCCTAGAAAAATTAATACAATATTGGAATATACATTTTGACAAATTTAATACCTTTTTAAAATATTGCTCAATGATATACAATAGAAAAAAAATATATAAAAAAACAGGAGTCTTAAATTTTGCTTTTGTATTTAAAATAATTTAAAAAGAAGATTCAGTTACCAGAACAATCATTCAACTACTTAAATGACAAAGTTAGGAAAAAGTACAAATAACCAATATTTCTTATTTCTTTGAATTGATAAGGCATGGATATTCTTATTGATATGAGTCTTTAAGTTTCTGACAGCACTTTCATTTGTTACATAATGAAGGTTTATTTTTACATATTCTTAGAAATGAATAATATATAATCTCGATTCAATAATATACAACAACTAATAATTACACCATTTCAATAGCGTGAAATGTTTTTTTTCTAAAACCAGCAAACAAATTTTAAAATAATTAAAAATTCACAAAATAAAAATAATCACAACACAAAATTAGCAAAATAAAACACGTAAAATATACTATTGAGTTTTTCTTCAGTGGATAAAAAATCTATTTGTGAGTTTGTAACTTAGCAAAAGGATACAATGCACAGACTGCAATTGACTCAATAGTTTGAAGTAACCTGTTAATTCTTTCAAAGCCAAAGGAAAGAATGGCAATAGGAATTAATGTGCTTGCATGGCTCATTTATGTTTTTTATTGTGGAAAAGTGTATTAGAAGTATTTTACATATTTTTCTAAATTAAGACTTCTTTTAATTAGAAGGAATAAAAAAACCGTATTATTATTTTTCTCATTTTAAAATCATTCAGTATCAGTAAAAAAATTACTGAAGAGACAAAAATTAGTTTATACTAAGAGGTAAAATAGCATTATGGAGAATACATAGTAATTGGTCCATTATGTGTAAAAAATAGAGAGGAAAACAATAACATAGTTGATCCACCAAGTATGTGAGGACTGAAATATCATTCAAAGAACAGTTGATTTGTACACATCACAGAAGAGCATAATTAGCACTACACAAAAGGCTTGAAATAAGTTAGCTAAAAAAAGTTTGTTGCAAAAAGTTGCTACAAATTTATTTTGTATTACTTTTTTGCACCCTTCTTATACATTTATACAACTGCAGTTATGAATGTATGATGTATCATAAAAATTAATTGCATCACACAGTTGAAATAAACTATAATAACAGTTACGATCTAAAATCTGTGATATATTGAACCTTTGAAATAACAAGATTGTGATGAAATGATAAAAGTCATCAAGATCATTACTACAAAAAGCAAATATGACTATATTAGTTTTATGAAAGTAAGAGCTATCAGGTAAACACTCGATTTAATTTCAAAGCATAAATATATTCCAGACACATTAGCAGGGCTCTAATACAAATAGTAAATTAATAGAGTTTAAAAATTGAATTTCGTAAGCACTTTGTAGATAAAACACTAAAATATGAACAATCAGTTCACTTAAAATTAAGATACATTACAGCTCAACAGTTTGGGAACAAGATTACAACTTTAAAAGATTAGTAATTTGTATGAAAGAAAATATTTTTAATGTAAGAATAATTTTTAAACAATTTATTGAGAAAGTTTTGGATTTATTATCAGAGATTGCCAAATGCATGGCTTAAAGAAGCCCAAGGCACCATAAACAAAGAAGAATGACAAAATGTGCTTATCTACCACATAAAATATTATATGTACATAAAAAATCCAAATGGATATTTTTCATATACTTTTAGATAGGATTTTTGGATTTCTTTTTATAAAAAAAACTTCTTTCATAACTATACTTTCTTTACTTGTGGTTAATATGGGTCGCATTCATTTCATCGACAATCACTTCATCGACACACCATTTCATCGNTCTCATCAACGTCACCTTCAAGAGAAATACAATAATTTCTGTTTATCCTTTTGAAACATGTAAAGTCAAGTTCCCTTAAGAAAACCCTTTAGTGGTTGACTTTTAATTATTCTCTAAAAATAGTTTCATGGAAATATCAATATACTGCACACTTGGACATAAGAAAGGGTTTTTTGTTGTTACCAAATATCCTACTCCTCATCACTGAATTTATATTTACTATATCTAATTTCTAACAGTTTTTCTTGTCAAAGTCAATCAATCCCTTCAACTATTGAGATGGAAGGATGTTTTCATCAAACCTACAATTTCATAATATCTTTAAATAATTTTTTCATCGTCTGAATTAAGAGCAAGAATGCTGAAATGGCTACTGAATCTGACCCTCTAGATTAACATTACTTTTATCAACGATAATTCAAAAATTTTAAGAAATTCTACTTTCAATAGAATATAAAGGAAGTATGTCCTGATCTTGACTGATCATCAGTTAGTTAAAAATAAATTGCAGCGTATTTGATGTAAGATAGAACAAAAAGCTGTCCCTATCAGTAGACACTCAACTTATTATCTATTAGTTATAAGGCAATTACAGTTTCTGGTCTAACATAGCTTATTTTAATTTTATTTGAAAACATTTTAAAGTTTTCAACCCTTCATTTTATGCAGTTGTAAATTTATAACACTGATTTCAATACCTATGATATGCATTTGAATATAAATGAAACAATTGTTTTGTTCATTATGTATACTGTTTGAATCAATCTTCTTGAATTTGAAAATGTTCATCTAGTGTCCAATATATGGTCCAGTTTACCAAAAATTGTATTTCATTTTAAAACTCATATTTAAACCTTTACTGTGATTTTAAACTATTAAATTATGTTTTATTACTGAATTTTCTGTTTAAGGATTAACTTGTATCAGATATAAGTTGAATAAATTTTTTTGAAAATATTTCAATTTAATATTAAGATTTTTAAATTGTACTGAAGAAGACAGTTATAAGCAAAAAAAATAGTTAATGTTAAAAGTTTTTAATTTTTTATAGCATGGAAAATTAAATGCATCAATACAACTGAAAATATTATTTTAATCTGCCTTTATTTTCTTTCAGTTTCTAAAAAAATTTTGTTCAATTCAATTTAAGATGCCTTCTTAATGCACTTATTACATTTCAAAATGCGTTTATATTACATTATATATAAATATATAATATCTCATTAAAAAAAAGTATGAAAATATTCAATTTTCTAAGGATAAAATTACCCTATTTTTTGTATTCAATTCTTCAAATCTGTATTCTCAAGTTCTTCTAAAGCTTTACCAAGACCATTCTGTCAGTTTCCTTTCCAAAATATCAAACCACTAAAAAAGTGACATTTTATGATTATTCATTTTAGCAAAGGGAGATCTTAAAACAAACCTTTTATGTTTTATAAAATTTACAAAATAGAGAAAATAGCTTTGATAATATTTCATCAGAATTTTGTAATATCCAAACAGCTCTTAAAAATATTTTTCTGCCTTTAGAAGATAAATCAGCGAAACTCGCTATTCCTTTCAGGAATATATATCAAGTTTGCACTTCAGGGATCTCAAACAACATATTTTCAGTTTAAACTTTTCTTCGCAATTCCTAAGTTAAATCAGTTGATAGTGCTTCAAATGTAAAAAAAATATGAAATCACACAGTTAAATTGAACCCATAAATTAAGTAAATCCTTGTTTTGATATTGAAAAATCAAATTTCATCTAAAAGTTCCTCAAATTTGAGAAGAATTTGTATACAATGTAAGAAGTTTGCCCTATTGAGATTCTATTTCCTGTAACAACTCAGATAACTTGTGATTTTTTAAAGCACATTCAGATGTAAATTTTAAGAATTCTAGTTAAAATAGACAAAAGATCATAAAATAACGGCATATTAACTTATGCACACAATGGTACTCGTTTCTGAATCTACCTTTGCTGTTGTCAGTCTTAGAGATTTTTTAAAAACGTTTTGCAGTAAATGTAAGCAAATAAAGTAATTTAAAGTATACTTGTTGTGTGCCACCATGACATCTGAACACCTAGTGCCACGAGGGCCGTAGGTTTGCCATCTTTTTTTTATAGTGACCAGATTATAGAATGACAACAAGTAGTCATCACAAAAGATCATACATAAGTAATTTTGTGATGTTACATTTCAATGACCTAATTTGTAAATTTATCCACAAAACACAACCAATATAGAGAGTTATAATTTTATAGAAAAAATATACATGGCAGTGAGATATTATTAAATTATAAAAGTTTATTAAAAAAAGGATAATTAAAAAGATAATACATAAATTTAGTTCAACATCATAGTCTTTCATTCTCAGATGTAAGGAAAAGTGGGGAAAGATCGTTTAGCTAAGATTTAAAGGGTGTTGGAGTTGATCTGCTCAACATAGAAGCTGTCAGATATCCCTTGTTTAGTTTTGTACAAGACAACAGTCATGAAAAGTCACACATATATAACTTTTGTTATAAATTATTTTTTTCTAGAAAAAGTCAAATCACCCCATTAATAAGACCAGGAATAAATGCTAACTCTATGGGAAATTTAGAAAAGCTAGAATTTCAATGAAAAAGTAGCAGACATTTCCATTTTATAAGGAAATTTACTGAAATTATGCAGGCAATTTACATGTGATGTAGTCAAGACTGTACTCAAGGGAGGGGGACAAAACATCTAGGGGTCTGACCAAAATTCATTACGAAAACTATAGCATTTTTTTAAAAGAAAATTGCAGAGAATTTTTTATATCAAAGCATAAACTACAATTCTGCTGTCTTCAAAAACTACACAAAATATGAAAATAGAAGCAATAAACTTTGTTCCATGAAACTTTTGTTCAATCTTGAATGCAGTTATTTTCTTCCTTCAATGTTTTCTAGCTTTCATGGTCTCAGCCTAGGGAAAGATTGGGTGTTACCCTGTCTAACCCCCAAGAGTAAAGGTTCTACTGAAGAGTGATACTAATGAACCTTATTGTTTGTTATGAATCGTTAGTAATTACGTTTATTAAGCTGTACTAAAAATAATTGTAATAACGCTAGATTTAAAAACAAAAGAACATTAAAGTTGATACAGAAAAACAAGTTTATCTATACAGATGCATTGAATTAATCACCAACAATATGATAGGTGCATCTATTTGACAAGTGACGTGTAATTCAGAGTTTGCCCACTGAAAAACAAAATTAATTTTGACACAATCAAGGTACCCAGTTTCCCCCCTACTCTCCCGTTATAATATTTAAAATAATAAGGGAATTAATACCTTTGTTAACTGGATTAGAATGAACAATTATGTTGTTTTCTTTTCTTCTTTCATTTAGCTTAAACAAATTTTTCCAAAAATCACACAAAGCTTCAGAATAAGTCTGTAAAAAATTCATAATAACAATTTAATAACAATTCAGTAAAAGAATATATTAGCATAAAGACTATGGAGAATGCATAAAAAGAACACTGTGAATAATTGTTTATCTGGTGAACAGATTTTCACATACTAAGGTGCAATATTAATTGGTTTGAGAATATTGATATAGTATCAAATCAAGCATATTAGCATAAAAAAAGTATCATTGCCACAAATACTATAAAACTAAATCGGAACATAAGATTTCGTAAAGATATTCGTTAAAATTTTCTAGGAAGTTAGTTACAACTTCCTGTAGAAATTATTGATGAACACACTCTAAAATTAATTTTTTTTTATTATTGAAAAATGGCTGGCAAGTTTTAACTTAGAACAAATTGGCATATTATTAAAACAGTTATTAATGAAACAATTTAATGATTAAAAATATTAATGAACTTTAAAGTAAAAATCCAATTTGACTTTGTGGGATGTCTTACAATAAATTTTTTAACTCTAGGAAATTTTATGTGATTTTTATTTTACTTTTTAAAATACAAACTATAATTTTTAGCAAATAATTGTGAATTCTTTTGCTTTTATTCATCATGACATTTTTATTCATACAAAATTGCTAATCTAGAAGAAAGAGTGTTGGGAGTTGTATAAAATGTGTGCATGGATCCACACATTAATGCACTAAAAAAAAAAATAAAAAAAGACTTAATACCTAATTCCTGAAAGCTAGTAGTCTGAGAAAATATCACGCAGTTTTTTAGGTAACTTCAAATAAGAAAAACATTTACAAAAAAATAAATAAAAAACTGAATAACTTCCGATCTAATGATTAATTTTTCACACACTAATAAGGAGATGGCACTGTGTGTAGCGTAAAATCTTAATATCAAACAAAGTTTTATTACATTATGTGGCACTGAATTTAAATGTGCTATTTAGTTTGAGGCTCCTGAAAGGTTTTCTTGGTTATTCTCAACAAGTTTTGTGCTGGATAACAAAAAGAAAGAAAGTGGGGCCACTATAATGTTCTGGTGGCTTTGTGTGTGCATAATCTATGAAAAATAAAATCTTTTTAATAATAATGATATGCATTACAGATATCAAAAAAAAGAAAAACTAAAAGTAAATAAATAAAATTAAAATGTTAAGTATAAGTTTTACAATTAAGTGTATGTTTCATAAGGATCGAAATAGAAAAATAAATTTAAGAAAAATTCTATATCTAATTTATTAGAAAAGAACAGTTTTCCCTGTCATATGAGACAAATTAAAGTTGCGAAAAATTGCGTCAAATACATATAATAAAAAAAAGCTACAATACCTTTTTTTCATTTCATAATATTAAAAGGGAAAAAAACTGAAACAAACACAGTTATATATTAAAAATGAAATGACATTATAGATCACACTAAGAAATAACTAATAAGTACTAAAAAGTTGAAAAAAAGTTTTATGAAAAATATTTAAAAACTTTTAAAAAAATTTTCAAAGTTCTGAGTATTTTTTATAAAAATATACTAATTTAAACACACAAAAAAAAAATTTTGAAATAAGAAAAATATAGGTAAATAGATAAAGTAAAATAAACATTTATTTTAAAAATTATAAATAAATTTATTAAAAATTTTGAAATAAATAGTTGTGTGCTACTGGCTGTGAACTATTTGTTGACATATATTGAACAAATATTGTCTTCCCTTGCATCCTATATTAAAAAGAAAATATAAAAAGTATTAAGAGTCTTTTTCCTTTCCTTTGACCTTGAAAAAGATTTGTTAAAATCAAATATATTCACAAAACATAAAAACTATACATAAATGCTAGAAATGTGTTATATTTAAGAGTTGATTTTAGTAATTTAATTGTTTTTGTTGTTTTACCTAAAAAGATGATTTACTTCTATAATTAACTTTTTTTATTTCAAAATACAAAAACTCAAACCTGCATATGATGTTATCATGAAATAAATAGATAAATCTCATAACTGAAAAGCAATAGTTTTGGTGCAGTCTAAGGAGTTCTAATAAACATAGCTAGTTTCAAAAATTTGTTTTCTTTCTCACAATATTTTAATTTCATACTTCTTTAATTACATACTTCTTAAACAATGACTGTTTTGAAAATATATGTCAAAAAATTTAAATTATTATATCTGTAAGCCTTTTTTTCTGAAACTTGGAATATTGTATAAAGGACTTCATTGTGTTACACCTTAAAATCCTTTGCTCATATTTTTTATGATCATCAGTAATGGTACAATTTTCGTAAAAGATTTTGAGCTTTTTCCTATCTTTTATTTATTTATTTTTTTTTTGAGAAAAGTATAAGCTAAAGCTATTTAAACTCTGAGAAATATCTTGTTTACACAATCTGATGTTTTTACTTATGAGAGTTGCTTAAAAGACGTGTTCGCAAACTTACATCTGGTTATATATGTCTTTTACATATTTTAGGTAAGTAAAATGATTGAAACTTATTTTGAATTTATATGGTGGATTTGCCAAAATTTTTTTAGAAATTAAATGCCCAAAAATTGCTAAGCTATTGCAGTTAAACAAATAAAATGATTAGTGGCAGTTTAATTCTCCGTTAAGACCATTTAAGTTCCAGGGTCAAATCTGCTGACCCCATAAAAGTGTGAAACATATCTCCCTAATACACGTTTTTTTAACGAAATTTTTTAAAAAATAAACAAATTATGTTTAATCTAAGTAGCATCATCTAAGAAGTAAATATTATTGGCATATTATATACTTAAATATAAATTAGTCATATTTCACGAAATCAAAAATTTGTCTCTTACAACCAAAATAAAGTTAGCTGAATAAACTTTTATTTGCAAGAATTCTTGACTGAAAACAAGTAAATCAATTATATAGCTGTTAGTTGTAAACAAGGTGTGACAAAACTAATGGTTTCAACCATAAAGGGTAAAAGAATTCACCAAAGCAAAAAACTTTCAACTTACAATGTGGGCTCAAAAACCAAAGGGTAAGATGAATGAGGGTCTTTCTTGAGAAAAAGGGAAAATATAGAAAAAAAATTTTATATTCGATTGTCAAGAAATCTTGATTTTATATTAGTTAGGAATATTTACTGGAAAAAATTTATTTTTTCCAGGACATTGAAAAAAAAAATAAAACCGAAGCAAATTGAATGAAATGGGTGATACTAAAAATAGCCATATAGAATTGTTTAGCAATCCGTTCCTACATAAACATATTTGAATTTAAATAAATTAAAATTCAATATAATGACAGAGAGTTTAATTTTCTTACATTTCTTTTTTTAAATAACTATACTTGTATTATTAAAGTTTTATACAAAATTATAAAACCTTTATAACATCGAATTTAAGAGTTTGAGTACCTACTATTCATACTTCACAGCATTTCATTATCAGGGGTCTGTCTAGGTTTTTCTGAGAGGTACCTATTTTGTGAAAATTTAGACGTTATTTGTGAAAAATTAAAAATTATATTTAAAAATCAACACAAAAATATGGTAAAAATATGGATTTATCGTTTCTTAAGGGATACAAAAATAAAATTGTAAGAAAAAGTACTTTGTGAAACTACCGTTTTTCCTAAAATTGAATTTGTGAAGGTACCGCTAAACGGTAGTAAATTCGGCCTGGACAGACCCCTGATTATCAAAATTACTATGCTATTTACGATATCAAAAATCCCTATCAAAATACGATTTATAGTAGAAAATACAATAAGCATGGTATACCACTAAAAGATTAAATTAGTTCCATGACTAATTTAAACATTTAGTGGGTGGAAATAAAACTAACCAAGCATATAGCTTCATCAAAAGCATACTGCTTAATGTTCTTTAAAGGAATTCCCAAGAGACGAAGGATTTCTTAAATGAGGTCCATTCTTCATAGTCTTCTAAAAATAGAAAATTTTAATCTCATTTCTCGAAGCTTATTGAAAAACGAAAAATTAAATTTTCTGCTAAATTTGAATTCTATTTGTTTTGATTAAGACGTTTCTGACCTTCTATTTCTGTTGCATGAGTTCTTTGATTTTAAATTAAAGGATCAGCCTGACCTAAAGCAACTGGCTCACCCGTTGTTTAACCGCAAGGGACATTCTCACTGTTTAAGAAAATTCGCGAATGGGAGAGAGAGATTTGAAGCATAACCTGGTAAATGAAATCTTTTAGCGGGAAAGGCTAAAACAAAACACTTGGGTATAGAGAAGTACTAAAAAAGGCAGCGAAAATATGTATTAAAAGTTTTTCAGACTTGCCATCACAGTTTGGACCTTTTGGAGAGGGGGTTAGATAGTTTCCATGACACTGTTTGAGATCATAGGTTCGCGTGCTTTTTGATAGCCCTATCGAAATAAGGTGGTTTGGAGAATAGTAGGGGGATTTCGCTGACCTAAAGATTAAAGAAGCTAGAAGATTAAGGAAAATGACATAAATTATTACGTTTTATTTTTTAATAATAAAAATATATTACCTATAAATATCCCTTTTTGTATTTAAATTGTAATTTATCTTTTCTTTGCAGAGGGAAATACCTTTGAAGAGTCACTCCATGACTTGTTTAGAACATTAATACAAAAAAATTCACAAATATAATTATTACGAAAAATTCAGAAAACTATTGACACTTAAAATTTAAAAATTGTGAACAAGATCCTGTTCACAATTTTCACTGCATTTGAATGCTTTAAAAGACTTCTCTAAAAATAATACAAAAAGAGTGGTATTAAACTATTATTCTCTTTTTTTTACTTTCTTTTATTTAACTTACTTTTACAAACGTATTTAAAACTTTTCTTTTAACTCTAAGTTTCCAAACACTTACACTCGGTCTAAGAAAAAGTCAAAAGGGGTGTTCTAACTAAAATTTAAATTTCTGAAGAAAAAATAAATGTAAATTTTTTAAGCATTATTTGCTTGTTAAAATCTTTAACATTTTTGAATCATACTTCACGCTCCCTTAATTTTAAAAACATCTCTTTATTTTCTGAAAATATACTTTGATTCGAAAATTGTTTTTCATATTCAATACATCAAACTAAAATTTTCATAATTTTTTTTATCTACGGTAAAGATTGGCATCACTACAGAAAAAAAAGTAACTAAAGCTGAATTCAAGATAAAAAAATAAAAAAAATGCTTCTCGAATAACATTTTGCGATTTATAAATGTTCAGGTTCTATTGATCTAATTGCTTTAACTCATTTTCGGTTAAAGCAAGGTGCGTAAAAACACCATTTCAATAAACATTTTTTTAATTAACACTGTGATGTATATTTTTCACTAATTTTATTCAATTCGACTTTTTGAAAATTTATAATTATTCCCTTTAAGATTGATTCTATGTTTTCATGACGGAAAAGAGTTGAACGTTCCGTAAATAAAATAAAAATATAACAAATTTCTTTAAAAAATAGCTAGTGTTCAACTAATGGTTTGTCCATTGATTTGGCCAATGGTGCATGCAACGTTTCATTTTTTAAGCATATTTCAAAGTAAAAAAATATCACATTTCATGAAATTTCTATGCTTGGCTTGAAATGAATTAATACTCGGTTAGCATATTTGTTAAAAACCCTTTGGACCACAATGGATCAAAAACCCTTTTGTTTGAGTGACCGTGGGAGGGTTCTTTAAGCTAAATAGTCGGAGGAACACCGTGTATGGCGTGGCTCAGTTGTTACGACTGTGTGTGTGTGTTATTCATTTTGATTTGATTTGTTTGATTTGTTCATTTACGTCGCACTAGAGCTGCACATGTAGATCTGCTGGGAACCATGTCTTAACGATCAGTCTACTGCGGGACAGGGATCGTAAGGAAACTGCTTATAGACTTTTAAGTAACAGGTCTGACTTTAAAGAAACAAATCACAAAAAATATCCTCATAATTTTAGAAAGACAAGTCGTAAAATAGATCTCATATGACTTTCAAGGCATTCAACCAGGGTGACTACCAAGAGACGAAAGTCACCATAAATAGTCATGGAGACTTTTATGGGATTTCTCAAGACAGAATAACATAAAAGTCACATTATGACCTCCTTGGGACAATTCAAAACTACCCCACTTGTGACTGTGACTATTTTTGACTTTTATACTTTTTTTGAAGGTTTTTAGCAAAAAAGCTACTTTTTTATTTTCTGCAGAAAAGATGAAGAAAACACATTTTGTGAAGGAAACACAAATGTTCCAAATACCCTATGATTTTTTGCAGATTTTTGTAGCTGTATATCCATGATATATACGTATGCAGCAATATTGGACACTTATTTATGTATCACAGAATTTTATTTTTTAAATTTATATACCTTTTAAACTACACCTTTTCAACAATTAGTTTTCTCGATTTTTGTATTGGTGTCATTCAGCTTAGCTCAAATAATACTTCGGCAATACGATCCCACCTGACGTATTAATTTTAGAAATGCGTATTAGTTTTTCTAAAAAGGTATTTCAGATACATAAAAGGATGTAAAAAAAATTCATTTTTATACTCATCAAATTCATTATAACTTCTGTACTTTTAGTCTCATCAATTTGATTTTAATGTCATTCGTTTCAGCGTAAAAATACACAGAAAATAATACATCGCCTGACTTGGTTTAAGTTTTTCTCATAATGATTTGCCTAGATTTATGTTTTTCTTAGTAAATTTGAAATGTTTGCTAAAGTTTATCTCGGGGTGACACACTTTAGGTTCTATATCCAAGATTCAGACTACGAGTATTTCGTTAGTTTAACTTAAAAATCGAAAGGGTATACCCTATGTGACACAAGTAAAAACCACCCCATTTTAAAAAGAGTTATATTCAGACGCCATGGCTTGAGATTCGAATACTTTACCACATTTTTAGTAAACTAAAAGGGTCTAACTGGCATCAGTGAGCTATCATAACAAAGGACCGGGGTTAGAAATCTCAGTACAGACCTAAATCTCAACCAATTTCAGATCAATGATAACCGATGGTCTGGATAGTAGGTACTTTATTTATGTTGCACTAGAGCTCCACGATGGGTTATTGGTGACGGTCTGGAAAATACCCCTGAACATGATCACTCTTTTGATCCTCTGAAGAAGGGATGGTTTCTCCGCTTTGGTAGCCAAACGACCTGAAGTCATGTACTTTACGGCAGAACAGGTTAACGAGGACACATATCACGCACCCTCAGTCCCTACGCAGACTGATCAAAGTGGGCCCCCACCCGCTTACTGAATACAGCCAGTGATGACAGACGTCAGTGTTCTACAGGGAACCGTGTCTTTACGATCATTCCACTGCGACATTGTCTGGGAATTAAATTTTAATTGATTGATTTATTGGTAGACATACATAAGTGGGCTTGTGTGTTCAATTAAATAAGTACGACCCGTAAGCCTTTGTTATTTAGAAGAGCAGATGGCCAGATTAGAGTAAAACAACACGAAAATACATCGAAAATTCGAACTTGCTACATAGTGTTTGGTGGGTGATGCCGCTCAGCGAAGGGAAGTAAAGGTGACATTAAGCGCGATATTGCCACACTGATAATATTGTCACACTGGGCCGCGATGGCTCACGGGATAGAGCATTCGTCTTCCACTGTGGCGAAACGGGTTCGAATCCCAGTCGATACGAATTAAGCATCCAGCTGGCAACGACCACAGCGTTGACGAGACGTATCCACAGTGGTAGGCGGATCATGGGTTTAAGTCCCTTTGCCTTCAGGCTAACCACGGAAGGTTCTCGTGATATTCCTCTCCATGTAACGCAAATGCGGGTTAACTCCATAGAAAAGTCCTCCACGAAGGCAAATTTCTCCCAATACTCGATTCAGGAGTTCCCTCGTCTTCTGAATTGGGTTCAAAATTACAAGACTACGGAGTTGAGCATTAGTTGTCGTAAACCAATAAAATTGGGTCAGCTGTTCAACGACGGTTGTGAAATAAAATATTTCCACTCTAGGGACCGGGATAGCCTGGTTGTAGGACTAAATTTTCTACATAAAAAATGCAGGAGCCCCCCCTAATTCACTTATTAAAATTTCTTCCGGCAGGCATGTTAGGACCATAGACCCCTACTTAGGGTCCGAGTTTGAAAATTATAGCATAATATTAGAGGGAGCTAGGCGGTCACGAAATTTGAACCTCATTCGCGCCATTTTATTATTTTTTATTATTTTTTTAATTATTCCATTATGCCATCTTTAACAAAGAAAGATTCTGCATTTTATACATAGAACACTTTACGCATGCTAAACTATCCAAAATATTGCAAAAGGTGTCAAAAAATAACATATAAGCTAATTTTAATAGATTTTTCCAGTTTTTTTCCCATTTTCCGAATAAAAATATTTTTTTCCCATATGCAGGACCCTCCCGAATATTGAAAAACTCATTAAAAAAATAATATAATGTAAAATAAGCGAAAGAAAATTTTTTTTTCGAAAAATTGCCCGCTTCCGGGATTCGAACCTGCACCCCCTCGCTCCAAGCCTTGAGTTACTAGTCTGGTGTCTTAACCACAAGACCGCTTCAGCACGACAAGCCTGCCATAGTATTGCTTCAAAAGCCTTCTCAGGGTCAGCTATGCAATAGACCTTTAGGAGCCCGCTGAGACTCCCCTAATTCACCTATATAAATTTCCTCTGGCAGGCATGTTTGGACCATAGACCCCTACTTAGGGTCCGAGTTTGAAAATTATAGCTTAATATTAAAGGAATCTAAGGCGGTTTCAAAATTTGAACATTATTCGCTCCATTTTATTTTTTTACAATTTTTTTTATTATTCCACTATGCGTTCTTTAACGAAGAAAGATGCTGAATTTTATACATAGAGCACCTTACGCATGCTAAACTATCCAAAATATTGCAAAAGGAGTCAAAAAATACAAAATAAGCTAATTTTCCAGCATTTTTCCAGTTTTTTCAACATTTTCCGAATGAAAAAAATAATTTCCTACATGCAGGACCCTCCAGAATATGGAAAAGCATATTAAAAAAATAATATAATGTGAAATAAACAAAAGAAAAAAAAAGAAACTTTTTCGAAATATTGCTCGCCTCCGGGATTCGAACCTTCGCCCCCTCGCTCCAGGCATGAGTTGCTAGTCCGGTGACTTAATCACCAGACCGCTTGAGCAAGATAAGCCTGCCGTAGTTTCACTTCAAAAGGGCTCTCACGGTCAGTAATACAAAAGACATTTAGGGGCCCACTGAGACCCCCTTAATTCACCGATAAAAATTTCCTCCTCCAGGCTTGTTTGGACGAAGGACCCCTACTTAGGGTCTGAGTTTGAAACATATAACTTAATAATAAAGGGAGTTAGATGGCTTCGAAATTCGAACCCCACCCCGCCATTTAATTATTATTTTTTTTATTATTATTTCATTATGCGTTCAAGAAACATGCACGATTTCACACATATATAACAGAGGACTAGGTGGCAGAGCACTGGACAAGCAAGTTCGCTGCTGGAAGGAGAAGCTCAGGGCTCGAATCCCAGGGACGTACATTTTTGCAAAAAAATTTCATTTTTTTTCCCTTTTGTTTATTTTGCATTTTTTCGATATTCAGGAGGGTCCTGCATGTAGGAAGAAAAAATTTTTTATAGTGAAAATGGGAAAAAACTGGAAAAATCCAGGAAAATCAGTTTATTTGCTCTTTTTCGACAACTTTTGCAACATTTTGGCTATTCCGGCATGCATGGGGTGCTCTATGTGTAAAATCCAGCAAAGAAAGCGTAATGGAATAACAAAAAAAAAGAATAAAAAAATAAAATGGCTCGAGAAAGGTTCAAATTTCAAGACCCCCTAGCTCCCTTTAATATCAAGGTATAATTTTCAAACTCGGACCCTAAGTAGGAGTCAATGGTCCAAACAAGGCTGCTGAAGATAATTTTTATAGGCCAATTAGGGGGGTCACAGTGGGCCCCTAAAGGTATATTGCAAAGCTGAGCGGAGAGAGCTTTTGAAGCCGAACTGTGGTAGGACTCACGTATCACCGTGGACTGGAAGGAAGGCCCCCAGACAAGCAAGTTTGCTGCAGGAGGAGGGGTCCTGGGTTCGAATCCCAATGACGGGCGAGTTTTCAAAAAAATTTCTTTTTTTTTTGTTTATTTTAATTTATATAATTTTTTATGCGTTTTTCGATATTCTGGAGGTTCCTGCATGTAGGGAAAAAAAATTTTAATTGGGAAAATGGGGAAAAACAGGAAAAATCCAGGAAAATCAGTTTATTTGCTCTTTTTCGACTTCTATTGTAAAATTTGGGATATTCCGGCATGCATGGGGAGTTTTCTGTGTGTGAAGTCCAGCAAAGAAAGCGTAATGGAATAATAAAAAAAAAAGAATAAAAAAATAAAATGGCTCGAGAAAGGTTCAAATTTCAAGACCCCCTAGCTCCCTTTAATATCAAGGTATAATTTTCAAACTCGGACCCTAAGTAGGGGTCTATGGTCCAAACAGGGATGCTGAAGATAATTTTTACAGGCCAATTAGGGGGTCACAGTGGCTTCACGTATCACCGTGGACTGGAAGGTAGGTCCCCAGACATGCAAGATCGCTGCAGGAGGGAGAGGTCCTGGGTTCGAATCCCAGGGACGGTCAATTTTTCAAAAAATTTTCTTTTTTTTTTGTTGTTTATGTTAAATTATTTTATTTTTTTATGTGCTTTCCGATATTCGGGAGATTCCTGCATGTAGGAAGAAAAAAATTTTTAATTTGGAAAGAGGGAAAAAACTGGAAAGATCCAGGAAAATCAGTTTATTTTCCCTTTTTCGACTTCTATTGTAACATTTTAGATATTCTGGCATGCATGGGGTGTTTTCGGTGTGTGAAGTCCTGCAAAGACGGCGTAATGGAATAATAAAAAAAAAGAATAAAATAATAAAATGCCTCGAGAAAGGTTCAAATTTCAAGACCCCCTAGCTCCCATTAATATCAAGGTATAAATTTCAAACTCGGACCCTAAAGAGGGGACTATGGTACAAACAAGGCAGCTGAAGATAATTTTTATAGGCCAATTAGGGGGGTCACAGTGGGCCCCTAAATGTATATTGCGAAGATGAGAGGAGACAGCTTTAGAAGCGAAACTGTGGTAGGCTTGACGTATCAACGTGGACTGGAAGGTAGGCCATCAGACAAGCAAGTTCGCTGCAGGAGGGAGGGGTCCTGGGTTCGAATACCAGGGACGGTCAAATTTTCAAAAAAAAAATTTTTTTTTTTTATTTTTTATTTTTTTTTTTAAATTATATTATTTTTTTATGTGTTTTTCGATATTCATGAAATTCCTGCATGTAGGAAAAAAAATTTTAATTGGGAAAGTGGGGAAAAACTGGAAAAATCCTGGAAAATCAGTTTATTTGCTCTTTTTCGACTTCTATTGTAACATTTTGGGTATTCTAGCATGCATGGGATGTTTTCTGTGTGTGAAGTCCAGCAAAGAAAGCGCAATGGAATAATAAAAAAAAAGAATTAAAAATATAAAATGGCTCGAGAAAGGTTCAAATTTCAAGACCCCCTAGATCCCTTTTATATCAAGGTCTAATTTTCAAACTCGGACCCTAAGTAGGGGTGTCTATGGTCCAAACAAGGCTGCTGAAGATAATTTTTATAGGCCAATTAGGGGGGTCACAGTGGGCCCCTAAAGGTATATAGCGAAGATGAGAGGAGAGAGCTTTTGAAGCGAAACTGTGGAAGGCTTCACGTATCACCGTGGACTGGAAGGTAGGTCACCAGACAAGCAAGTTCGCTGCAGGAGGGAGGGGTCCTGGGTTCGAATCCGAGGAACGGTCAAATTTTCAATTTTTTTCTCTTTCTTTTTTTTAAAATTATATTATTTTTTTTATTTTTTTCGATATTCTGGAGGTTCCTGCATGTAGGAATTTTCATTTTTTTATTGGGAAAATGGGAAAAATCCAGGAAAATCAGTTTATTTGCTCTTTTTCGACTTCTATCATAACATTTTGGATATTCTAGAGTGCATGGGGTGTTTTCTGTGTGTGAAATTCAGCAAACAAAGCGTAATGGAATAATAAAAAAAAGGAATAAAAAAATAAAATGGCTCGAAAAAGGTTCAAATTTCAAGACCTCCTAGCTCCCTTTAATATCAAGGTATAATTTTCAAACTCGGACACTAAGTAGGGGTCTATGGTCCAAACAAGGCTGCTGAAGATAATTTTTATAGGCCAATTAGGGGGGGTCAATTTGGGCCCCTTAAGGTATATTGCGAAGATGAGAGGAGAGAGCTTTTGAAGCGAAACTGTGGTAGGCTTCACGTATCCCCGTGGACTGGAAGGTAGACCATCAGTCAAGAGAGTTCGCTGCAGGAGGGAGGGGTACTGGGTTCGAATCCCAGGGACGATCAAATTTTCAGAAATTTTTTTTCTTTTTTTTTTGTTTATTTTAAATTATTTTATTTTTTTATGTGTTTTTCGATATTCTAGAGGTTCCTGCATGACGGATTTTTTTTTTAATTGGGAAAATGGGAAAAATCCAGGAAAATCAGTTTATTTGCTCTTCTTCGACTTCTATCGTAACATTTTGGATATTCTAGCATGCATGGGTTGTTTTCTGTGTGTGAAGTCCAGCAAAGAAAGCGTAATGGAATAATAATAAAAAAAGAATTAAAAAAAAATGGCTCGTGAAAGGTTCAAATTTCAAGATCGCCTAGCTCCCTTTTATATGAAGGTATAATTTCCAAACTCGGACCCTAAGTAGGGGTCTATGGTCCAAACAAGGCTGATGAAGATAATTTTTGTAGGCCAATTAGGGGGGTCACAGTGGGCCCCAAAAGGTATATTGCGAAGATGAGAGGAGAGAGCTTTTGAAGCGAAACTGTGGTAGGCTTCATGTATCCCCGTGGACTGGAAGGTAGACCACCAGTCAAGAGAGTTCGCTGCAGGAGGGAGGGGTCCTGGGTTCGAATCCCAGGGACGATCAAATTTTCAGAAATTTTTTTTCCTTTTTTTTTGTTTATTTTAAATTATTTTAATTTTTTTTATGTGGTTTTCGATATTCTAGAGGTTCCTGCATGACGGAATTTTTTTTTTAATTGGGAAAATGGGAAAAATCCAGGAAAATCAGTTTATTTGCTCTTCTTCGACTTCTATCGTAACATTTTGGATATTCTAGCATGCATGGGTTGTTTTCTGTGTGTGAAGTCCAGCAAAGAAAGCTTAATAGAATAATAATAAAAAAGAATTTAACAAAAAATGGCTCGTGAAAGGTTCAAATTTCAAGATCCCCTAGCTCCCTTTTATATGAAGGTATAATTTTCAAACTCGGACCCTAAGTAGGGGTCAATGGTCCAAACAAGGCTGCTGAAGATAATTTTTATAGGCCAATTAGGGGGGTCACAGTGGGCCTCTAAAGGTATATTGCGAAGATGAGAGGAGAGAGCTTTTGAAGCGAAACTGTGGTAGGCTTCACGTATCTCCGTGGA
>NC_092206.1:6635959-6637916 GCF_043381705.1 Parasteatoda tepidariorum
AAAAAAAAAAAAAGAACCATTTAATCAACGGCTATGTTCATTTGTGGCAATTTGACTTGTTAAAATCGTGCTAAATATAAGTATATATGAATTTAAAATTTTTTCTTTTAACTGAAACGTAAAATAAACTGTTGCCATATTGGATTTCCATGTCGAGTTTACTGACAAAATAGCCTAAACTGACGAAACTGTACTTCACTCTAACCACATTAAATATTCGCTATTCATAGGAATAAGAAAGTTGTTTAATTAATTCTGTCAAACATTGATTAACATTTCTTTTACACTTGTTAAAATACATCAGCGGTTAAAAAAAATGAATAAATAAAAGAAAGAAGGAAAAAAAACACTTTTGTATTAGAAAAAAAAGCGTTTGTAATTAGCGCATACAGAAATTTGTTTGATATTTCAACTTAATTATCTAATACAATTGTTATTCTCAAGTCTTTGGAGGTAATGATGCTTGAGCAATTACCTTATACTTAATTTTTCTTATTAAAAAGTGGAATCAAATTTTAATTACATAGTTTTTCGCGGAATTTTTTTTCAAAACAATATATCTAGTACACAGAGGAAATGTAGTGCTTTATACGAATACGTTTTATAATTGCATATACGAATTAATGTGCTTTTGAGCAGGTACACAAGGAAACCTCAGGAACACTTACATAAAACTTTCGAATAGTCTTCGAATGATAAAGATCAATGCTTTATTGTTAAATAATAATACGCCGCATAAATCGATAAAGGAAAAAAAAAAAGATTGAAATTGAAAAAGGACTGATTTCTTGTTTTGGTTACTTTTTTAAATTTAAAAATGTATAACAACATTAAAACTTATATTTTTCATTATGATATGCGTCGTTATGTTACTCGATATTGATCGCGAATAAAGAAACTTAGACATTATCTTTTAATATTTTATGGTGCATAAAAATATTGAAAATACAATATATTAATGTCTACAAATTTATTTCAATGTAAGAAAAGATACGAATTTATTCTAAGGAATTTTCAGTATTTCTACTTTTTTGAATATCTTTTTCGTTTATTTTTGTTCAGAAAATGTTTAGAAATAGACGACCTAACGAATTTTCGAAAATGTTTGAAAGCCTTTCATTAGTCATACAAAAATCAAGTTTTTATCGATCAAAATACTACTTTAATTTCTCATTGATTCTCAACCTCATTGATATCAAACCGTTTTAATGTTATTCAAAATGCTAATGATTAGTGTTAATATTTTACTAACTTTAAATAATAAATATTTTCTTTTTTTTCTTCTTTTTCTTAATTATGCGTAGTCATTTTTCTTTCATAAAAATCATTCAGTGTTCTATTTCAAATTTATATTACTGTGGTAGTACTCCCTTAGGAATATTTCTTTTTTTCGTGGCAAGGGAAAGACTAATGTTTGTAAGTATTCTGTGTAAGGATTTACACAATACGGTTGTCCACTATTTGCTTTACATAGAAAAATTTCACAAAGCTTTTTGACTCCTCTTCACCACAGGGCATCTAAACTATCCTACTAACCCACAGTTACCAGAGGCAGAAATTCTTTCAATACTTGTCTATTCCTTCTTCATTGTTACTTGTGGAATTACAATAGCTGCGGAAAGGCATTGTAAGGTATTGCACACAGTAAACGTCACCAAAGAAAAATACACAAAATTCAACCACTTCATTTTCTGTTGTTTTTTTTTTTTTAAATTCAAGAAAAAATTATACTATATTTTTTTTTTCAGGGACAGAGAGATTAACGATCATCGTAAAAAATAAGGAAAAAACACAGAGCACCTTAAGAAAAAGATATAGATAAAACTGATATTGGAGGAAAAAAAATTAGAGAAATTCATATTCAAACATTGTCACACCAAAAGGTCGTGCAATTTTCATAAGATTTATAAATATAATATTAACTAAGCACTGTTGGTTTTTCTATGGTGATAAAATT
>NC_092206.1:6638416-6772611 GCF_043381705.1 Parasteatoda tepidariorum
ATATTCCAGCATGCATGGGGAGTTTTCTGCGTGTGAAGTCCAGCAAAGAAAGCGAATGGAATTATAAAAAAAAAAGAATAAAGAAATAAAATGACTCGAGAAAGGTTCAAATTTCAAGACCAACTAGCTCCCTCTAATATCAAGGTATAATTTACAATCTCGGACCCTAACTAGGGGTCTATGGTCGAAACAAGGTTGCTGAAGATAATTTTTATAGGCCAATTAGTCACAGTGGGCCCCTAAAGGTATACTGCGAAGATGAGAGGAGAGAGCTTTTGAAGCTATACTGTGGTAGGCTTCACGTATCACCGTGGAATGGAAGGTAGGCCACCAGTCAAACAAGTTCGCTGCGGGAGGGAGGGGTCCTGGGTTCGAAACCCAGGGACGGTGAAGATTTCAAAAATTTTTCTTTTTTTTTGTTTATTTTAAATTATATTATTTTTTTTATGTGTTTTTCGATATTCTGGAGGATCCCGCATGTAGGAAAAAATTTCTTTAATTGGGAAAATGGGAAAAAACTTTGTTTATTTGTTCTTTTTCCACTCCTTTTGCAACATTTTGGATATTCTAGCATACGTGGGGTGTTCTATGTTTGTGAAATCCAGCAAAGAAAGCGTAATGGAATAATAAAAAGAAAGAATAAAACAATGCAATGGCGCGAGTAAGTTTCAAATTTCGAGACCCCCTAGCTCCCTTTAATATCAAGGTATGGGTTTCAAACTCGGACCCTAAGCAGGGATCTATGGTCCAAACATATCTGCCGAAGAAATTTTTTATGGACCTATTAGGGGGGGGGCTCAGTGGGTCCCTAAAGGTATATTGCGAAGATGAGATTGGAGAGCTTTTGAAGCGAAACTGTGGTAGGCTTCACGTATTACCGTGGACTGGATGGTAGGCCACCAGACAAGCAAGTTTCGCAGCTGGAGGTAGGGGAAAAATTTCAGGGTTCAAATCCCGGGGACGAAGAAACGTTCAATGTTTTTTTTTTTTTTTTTTTTTTTTTTTTAAATTTNTTTTTTTTTTTTTTTGTTTATTTATTTTAAATTATTTTATTTTTTAATGTGATTTTCGATATTCTGGAGGGTCCTGCATGTAGGAAATAATTTTTTTTTTATCTGGAAAATGTTAAAATACTGGAAAAATTGAGGAAAATCAGTTTATTTGCTCTTTTTCGACTTCTTTTGTAACATTTTGGGTATTTTAGCATGCATGGGGTGTTTTCTGTGTGTGAAATCCTGCAAAGAAAGCGTAATGGAATAATAAAAAAAAAGAATAAAAAGATGAAATGGCGCGATCGAGTAAGGTACAAATTTCGAGACCCCCTGGCTCCCTTTAATATCAAGGTATAATTTTCAATCTCGGACCCTAAGTAGGGGTCTATGGTCCAAACATATCTGCCAAAGAAAATTTTTATAGACCAATTAGGGGGGTCTCAGTGGGCCCCTAAATGTATATTGCGATGAGGAGAGGAGAGAGCTTTTGAAGCGAAACTGTGGTAGGCTTCATGTATCACTTTGGTCTGGGTGGTAGGATACCAGGCAAGCTAGTTCTCTGATGGAGGGAGGGATCCTGGATTCAAATCCCTGGGATGGACACTTCTTCAAAAAAATGTCTTTTCTTTTTCTTTTGTTTATTTTAGATTATATTATTTTTTTAATGTCTTTTTCGATATTCTGGAGGGTCCTGCATTGAGGAAATATTTTTTTTTTATTTTGAAAATATGATAAAACTGGAAAAATCCAGGAAAATCAGTTTATTTGCTCTTTTTCGACTCCTTTTGCAACATGCTGGCTATTCTAGCATACGTGAGGTGTTCTATGTGTAAAAGGGAGTTAGGCGGTCTTGAAATTTGAACCTTTTTACCACTTGTAGTTTTTTCCTGCCATTTTATTTTATTTAATTTTTTTTTCCATTTTGCGCTCTTTCAGATAGAAAGACACTTGATTTTAATCATAGAACACCTTTGGCATATTAAACTATCGTCAAAATATTGTAAATGGAGTTTAAAAAAATAATTTAATGTAAATAAACTAATTTTTTCGGGATTTTTCCAATTTTTAAGCATTATTTGAAATTGCCCGAATAAAAAAATAATTTTATATATGTAGGATCCTTTAATATATCGAAAAATACATTAAATAAATAATATAATGTTAGAAAAACAAAAGATAAAAAATAAGAATTTTTAAAAATTGACCATAGCTCGGTTTCGAGCTTATGCCCCCTCGCTTAAGGCGTAGGTCACTAGCACACGGTCTTAGCCGTTAGACCACGCTTATACTGGGATCGTGCTACTACACAGCTTCAAGTTCCCTCTCCCGGTTAGCTAAACAAAAGACTTAAGGATCCTTAACGACCCCCCTAATTAGTCAATCAGAATTTTCCTTTTTAGGGTGGTTCGGCTCATAGAGGCCAACTTTCGGTCCGAGTTTGAAAATGTTAGCTTAATATTAAATCTCAGCTAATCTCAATCAAATATAGCTAATCTCAAATCACATTCCAAATACAATTGAACACAAACTTTGCCTTTTGAGAATTACAAATTTTATTCTTTGACTTATCAGACTTTTGAAATTTCCCAAAGCTTTGACTTTTGAATACTTTTTTTTTTACTTTTCAGACCTCTGAAAAACTTATTATTTCTCTTTTTCACATTTTAGATAAGTTTCAAAATTTTTCATCATTCATCACTGAATTGATTTCTTATGCCATTCTTTGATACAATCTTTGATATTCCCAACGCATTGTTCCTCCAATACCTAATGCTCTTTTATTGTGTAAACTTCTCATTTGTTTTTTTTCCACATTTACATTGTACTTTATATTTTGTAAGCCATTTATACTTGTTGTTGATGTAATTATTTGTGTTTTATGTATGTTTTGTATGTAGAATGTATGCTGAATAGGCTGGGTCGAGAAACTTAATATTAAAGGGAGTTATGCGGTCTTAAAATTTGAACCTTTTTCTGCTCTTTTATTTTATTGTATTTTTTTTTTTTTTTTTTATTTCATTATGCGTTCTTTCACCAAGAAAGACACTTGATTTTAAACATAGAAAGCCCTTCGCAGGCTAAACTATCGTGAAAATATTATAAAACGAGTTTTAAAAAAATAATATAATATAAACAAACTAACTTTAAGGAATTTTTCCAGTTTTTAAGCATTATTTGAAATTTCCCGAATAAAAGAAAATTATTTTTTATATATAGGATCCTTTAATACATCGAAAAACACATTAAATAAATAATATAATGCAAAATAAACAAAAGAAAAAAAATAAAAAATTTTGAAAATTGGTCACAGCCTTGATCGAACCCGCACCCCCTCGCTCCAGGCGTAAGTAACTAGCACATGGTCGTAGCCGTTGGACCACGCTTATACTGGGATTGTGCTACGACATAGCTTCAAGTACCCTCTCCCGGTTAGCTACACAAAAACTTAAGAAGCTATTGCGCCCTCCTAATTGATTTATAAAACTTTCCGTTGGTAGGGTGGTTCGGCTCATAGAGACCTACTTTCGGTTCGAGTTTGAAAATTATAGCTTAATATTAAGAGGAATTAGGCGGTCTTGAAATTTGTACCTTTTTCCTACCATTTTACTCCATTATTTTTCGTTACAATATTTTGACGATAGTTTAACATGCCAAAGGTGTTCTATGATTAAAATCAAGTGTCTTTCTTTCTGAAAGAACGCATAATGGAATAAAAAATAAAATATAATAAAATGGCAGGAAAAATGTTCAAATTTCAAGACCGTCTAACTTTCTTTAATTTTAAGATATAATTTTCAACCTCGAACCGAAAGTAGGCCTATATGAGCCGAGCCACCCTACCAAAGGAAAGTTTTATAGATCAATTAGGGGGCCGCAATAGCTTCTTAAATTTCTTGTTTAGCTAACCGGGAGAGGGTACTTAAAACTAAGTCGTAGCACAATCCCAGTATAAGCGTGGTCCAACGGCTAAGACCATGTGCTAGTAAGTTACGCCTGGAGCGAGGGGTCACAGGTTCGAACCCCGACTGTGACCAATTTTTTTTTCTTTTGTTAATTTTACATTATATTAATTATTTAATGTGTTTTTCAATATATTAAAGGATCCTATATGTAAAAAAAAAATTTTATTCGGAAAATTTGAAATAATGCTTAGAAACTGGAAAAATCCCGGAAAATGAGTTTATTTATATTATATTATTTTTTAAACTTCTTTTATAATATTTTCACGATAGTTTAGCATGCGAAATGTGTTCTATGTTTAAAATCAAGTGTCTTTCTTTGTGAAAGAATGCATAGTGGAATAAAAAATAAAATAAATTAAAATGGCGGGAAAAGTGTTCAAATTTTAAGACCGCCTAACTCCCTTTAATATTAAGCTATAACTTTCAAACTCGGACCCGAAGCTGGCCTCTATGAGCCGAACGACCCTACCGAGGGAAATTTTTATAGACTAATTAGGGTGGCCACAAAGGCCCATTAAGAAATGCACCTCCAAAGCATTATATTTTGAAGATATACCCCTCCTCCGGACAGCACTTATCTAAATTGAATGAATGAATGTTTAAACAGAAAGGGAGCAGATTTGAAGAATAGGTGATGTCGATGATTTGCATGACACGTGTTTTAAAATTAGACCAGAAGCATGAGAGAAATTATAGCGTTTTTATTTTGTGATTTTTACTTTATTTATTTTTGTTAAAAATCATATAAATATTCTTCTTAAATTGTTAGTAGAAATTTTAGTTGGGAGAAAAACAAAATTTCTTCAGATCTTCTCAAGCATTTTAATTTCCTCAGATTGTTACACTTAAATTAAAAATTATTAATAAAAAAGATCTAATATATTTTATTGTATAAAAACACTTATTGTTGACAAATTAACTCGACATTGCCGATGTCGAATGTTGCAATCGAATAGTTATATTTCATTTCAAAATAAAATTTATTGGTGTTTGTTGCGAATTGCCATTTTAAATGATAAAATAATAGTTTGTGATATAATATAGTTTCTGCGCAAATTGTCTTTCAACAAATCAATAACACAATTGGTCCACAGGTTTTGTTTTCTATTCTATAGGATAAAATTTTCCTTTTGCAGAGGTTCCATCGTATCTTCAGTCATAAAATTGTTTTTTTAATTCTTATTTAATTATTGGCTTACTATAAAAACTCATTAACTGTTCTTAGCCAAGGTTGATGGTTAGCAGTAGTGTGAAAAGTTTAAATCTTAATGCTGCCTTAGAATTTCAAATATTGATTTTGTGTTTACTATTTTAATTGAATATGTTGAGTTCACATAAAATTTAAATTAAAGTATAACTTATTAAAAAACATATTTATAACTATTAACCGTTTAATAAATATAAAACGGAGACTAAATATTATTATCATGAAATATGCATAAAGATAATATTATATGATAACTTTTTAATGTAATAAAAGACTTATATATATAATCTTTATAAAACAGAATTTTAAAAAAAAATACTGCAAAATGAGACATAAATAAATAACTTACATGTAAGCATTTTCTTTAAATTATTTAATGCTGCCTTTTGAGAGGTTCAGACAATTTGAATTTGGACAATTTGAATTTGGACAATTCGAATAAAATATGGTTTTTTTCTAAATTCTAAATATCAATAAGGAACAAATGTTTTGTTAATACTAAATTATCTTTACTAAAAGCATTATAAACCATAATGCTTAATGCCAAATACTTAATATATTCCATTTTTAAAAAAAGAAAGAATGAGAAAGAAACAAAATGCGAGGGAATCAATGGCAATGAAAAGGCAGACCAACTTGCCAAGAAAGGGACACTCGAACCACAATGTAATATACCGATTCCACCAGAATCCCTTAAAAAACAATTTTCCGAGAAACTTATGACCGACCTAAAGCGCAACCAAGCAGTAAAATCCACCAGAAAACCCTAGGAGGCTAACATCCAAAACAGTTGGAAGAAATTTTGTTACAGTCCTCGTAAGAAGGCTGCGGCAAACTTCAGACTCTCAACAGGCCATGACTGCTTGGCAGAGCACCTAAACAGAATAGGTATCCTTCCATCTAGTGAGTGTCAAATCTGCAATTCGGGAACCATGAACTCAGACCACTTGCTTGTATGCCCTTTACTGGACAAACAATCTCAAGAGCGGGGTGATCTCTCTAAACTTTACTGGGATGCCAGAGATCACATGAACTTTCGGTAAAGACTACTCCTCATTCTTCACTGTATATATATATTTTTTTCTTACTTTAATTTTATCTTTGTGTTCTTTTTGTATTAATATGCATTTGTCATGTGTTTTCTTTGTTTGCTAATGTCATTCTGTTCCTTTTTACTCCTTGCATATGTCCACTTAAAGCTGAACGTTGTATATGGATTAATATTTCCAATAAAACCATAGTTAACAACAGATTATATTAGTGCAGAGTTGAGCTGACTGGTATATTTATAAAACAACAGATGGGCATATCGAACATTTGTGAGAAGCGCATTTATAACTTGCTTATGTTACCTCTGCCAATACATATATTTAGTGAATGTATTTATTAAATTTTGCATAGTGCAGCAATGAAATTGAGCATTTATTTTAACATACCTGTATGGGGAAATTAAATAATACAATACCAATATCTGAAAAGCAAAATGTCAAATAACTGCAAGAAACAAAGTACTGGAAAATTTTTCTTTTATTTCAATACTCGGTTCAGAAAAATTATAAGCTGCTTCTTTATTATTTTACAATAATTTTCTTATCAAATATTAGCATCTATTACATACATTAAAGGGCCAGTTTTAAGTCCCAACTGAGAAAATGAAAATGATGAATGATTAAAAGAATAGAAATCACCGGTAGAAAAAATTAGATTGTCTTAATAAGGAACAGTTAAGTAGCACTACTATTTATTTAATAGAAACACATAAACATATTTTAATGAGTCAAATATTTCTTTTAATAGTTTTTATATAGCTATGTTTAGAAAAATAAAGTTTAACACTAGTCATAATCTAAAAAACATACATACACTATATATACATACATATGAACGAGCAATGTTTCTCGTTTTAGGGGTTGCTCAATTTAAAAATATTCAAAATCACCAAAAAAATTTCAAAAACCTGTTCATTTGAGAAGAGATAAATAAAATTTTAAACTATAAAGTAAACTAGTGTTTGAAATTAATATAACCTCTTCATGAAATACTCTTAGTCTATTAGTCATCTAAAAAATAAAAATATTTTTAAAAATAAGTGAAAGTGAAAAAAATTTTCTTTTAGCAAATTTTTTTTTATTGAACCTTTAAGTACCCATAATTTATGTGATTACCTCTAAATATGATTACTTTTAAACAATTTTGTTAGCAATTATAATTTAGTATTAGTTGAAATCATGATTGCTGCTGGCAGTTAAAGAGCTTAACGAATAGAGGTGCTTAAAATATTAACATTTTATTTAACTATACAATATTGATTTATTTTATCAAGTCATTAAATTCTCGATAGATGAAGGAGATAAGAGATAGAGTTTTATCTGAGTGGAAGAAGGTTCCAAGTCAATTTGGCAATAAACAGCCAATAAGTATCCTCAAAAAGCCTTTGTTTTGGCAGTCGAAATGGTTTACAAAAGTGTTAAGAGATTTTAAGCTTATAGACAAGAAATAAACTTTCAATAAAAGTCACTTAAAACAATTTACTCAGCTCTTCAATTATGACAATCAGTAACATTTTTCATAAATCTAGTCAATATGTTTTCTAATATAGAAACTATAAATACATAGAAACATAGGTACTTAAAGGTTATGTAAGTAGAATTCTAAATTAAACAATTCAAAATGAGGGCTCAGAATTAACTACTTTTATTTTTTAATTCAAATTTAAAAATGGAAACATCAAAAGATAAACCTTGTTAATACAACAGTTATTAAATTTACATAAACCATAGAAAATCAATGTTAACTACAATATTAAAACTCTCTAAAAGGTTTATGTGACATTTTTTACAGATAATAAACATGAAATTACATAAAAGAGATTCCATCTAAATTTTAATAAAGTAAAAGCAAACTCTACTTTCTTAACAAATTTTATGAGAAATATTTAAGTTATCTTTCAAACCTAATTTACAACAAAACCAAATTTTATTACCTTTCCATTCTTTCTATTATACTTATTGCAGACACACAAAACTATGATTGTTGCTGCAATTTAAAAGCAAAAAAAAAGTATTTTCCTCAAACGTTAAAGTTTATAACTGAAAATTAAAATATCAGGATTTAAAAAAAAAAAAAAAATCAACGAAATGTAGAAGACAACGATTAGGCTTTGCTGCATCACAATTTAAAAACCAGAGAATATGTTAGTACATTATGTTTTATTTGAATTCAAAAATATTTTACAAGGGTTACTCTTTACTCTTGCTTTATCACAATTATAAGCCGAAAAATATCTTAGAACATGAATACAATTTAAAACTCAAAAGTATATCTTATTTAATTTCAAGAACATAAATTGTAAAGCAAACCAATTATAGAATTCTTACTTAAAAATTAATTTTAAAACATTTTTAATTAACATTATAATAATAATTATCCCATACTACAATATTAATGGGAAAACAGTCTATTTCCACCTTTGTTATTATTTCAAGCTCTTTTCAAAACTTTGGAGAATTTTAGTAGCAAATGGATGGAGATGGTGGAGGTAAATTAATATGAAGCAAAAAAAAAAAACATAAGTAATTTTAAAAATATTTATTGCTCAGCGAATAACTATTTTGACACTTCTACAGCATATTTAAAAATATTTATCTTAAAACTAAATATCAGTAGTGTTGCTCAAGGGACTAAAAGAATTAACGCTAGTGAAACCAGAACTAGCTCGATGTGCGTCGATCTATTTACAATAATGATATGTAATAATAATCTATACCAGTATAGAGAGTATGAATAATAATAAGTTTTACTGCTAATATAGAACTTTTTTAAAAAAAAAGTAATACTTGATATAATATGCATTATAATTTAAAAATATTCAAATTATATTCGACTTGTGCACAACTTAAAGGAAATTTTAGCAATTGATAGTTTTAAAATATAAGTAGACATATTTACATAAAAATATTAATTAACTACAGTTAAAAATAGCAAAAATATGTCTAAATT
Organism: Parasteatoda tepidariorum; assembly: GCF_043381705.1. Classification (NCBI taxonomy): domain Eukaryota; kingdom Metazoa; phylum Arthropoda; class Arachnida; order Araneae; family Theridiidae; genus Parasteatoda; species Parasteatoda tepidariorum. The sequence goes on from NC_092206.1 coordinate 6,647,578, forward strand.
TTATACTTCATAAGGGCACAGATTATCAATTAGAAAAGTAACGGCAGCAATATATATATAAATATTACATAGAGAGATTTATTTGTATCTACAAAATACTCTTGTAATCCATTCCAATGGATTCAAATTAAATCTCGGTTTTTAAGATGTCTAAAAATAAACATCTAATATCTATAGGATATATATATATATATATAAGTTTCATAATTACTAAAGGCCTTTAACACTGCCAAGAGCACCATAATGTTCAATTTAATTTTTACAACCTGGCAGTAACCAGATAGATGATATCCTAAGATATCCAAATAACTGAGTGATAGCCCAGCCTCAACTGTTCTACAGAGGTGAGGAAAAAATATTTCACTAAGTATATAAAATCCTGTGAAATCCATACATTTAGCAATAGTCAACAATTATAGGTTGAGTCAGTAATAAATAACTTCATTGAAAGTTTGTCAAAGGAAATATAGACAGTAAAAAATCTAAAGGGTTTGCAGGATTAAAATTTGTACAAAGGATATTTTCCTCTAAATAAACATTAAAGAGAAAAAAAAAAAAGAAAAAAAAACTTAGATTTTTGATTTTAAAAATATGAGGGGTAGCAAAAATCTATAGATGGTTGACCAAGTAAAGCTAAGCACGGGGGTTAAATTCGCTGTAAGATTTCCGGATTATTACTTCCAATTGATTTTTACGCCAAAACTTAAAAAAGAGCACCGTCAAATATTATTATACAATAGTGTTTATAATATAACGCATTCCTTAAATTTCAACAGAAGAAACAATAAATGAATTCGGAATACTTCGCAAGCATGCTATGACGCAACCCGAAAAATATCAAACGGTGTTATTTTACACAAATACAGCCAAATAAGGGATAACTTTTCAACACACGGCAAACCACACACTTTATTTATGTTTCGATATTAATTTTCTGAAATTTATTTCAGGCTCACAGCCAGTTAGAATTTGTAAAGTACGGGAAACTCTTATAAATGGTAAAATTACGCGCAAATTACAATCTTCCTAGAATATTAAGCCTGTTCATACATCGCCTCGTAAGCATAACATAAGCGGAGGGATACACTGGAAGTTTTCTAAATTTCTTCCGGTTTAAGGAGGCTTGTTATTGTTTACATTCAGTCAACCATCCATACAGTAAGGGCCAAATAATATTGCCAGAAAAGAAGTTGAAAGTTTAATAGCAAGGCCTATTGAGACCATGTATTACAAATTGTGGCTATTCCCCATACTAAACTCATTCCCCAACTAATAAAAAAGAATAACGTTATTCAGAGAAAGAACATTTCTGTGTCTAATTTTATAAAATATCGTCTCCACTAATCGGTTATATTCTTTAATGTTATCTCTTCAAAATGGCATCTAATGTAAAAATCTCATCATTCGATGAAAAGCTTTTAAGGTGTTGTTTTATATTTTGCACTTTGAGCCTGAGTGTGTAAATTAAGATAAACCAAAAATGAATTTTCATCTTAAAATATGAAATGAATGTTCTTCTGTTAGAAAACACATTTAATTTAAGTAGACATGTTGCAAATTTTATTGCAGAGGAAACTGAAAGCGATAAAACATGTTTATTAAACTTGTATTTTAAACGACTTAAAGAATAAATTATACATCAAAAAATTTATAGTTTTTTTAAAATTTCTTATAATTACATTTTTGTTAAAAATAAAATATGCTTATGTTTTCCAAAAAAAAAAAAATAATAATAATTCCTTTAGTTTACATAAACCTTCCATAAACAAAAACACACAACCAAGGCAACAAAATTCTAAATAATTATTTCTTATTTATTTTTTAAGATGAAAAATAATTATTAAACATTAACCATTTCAAATGCAAATATTAATAAAATTTACAGTAGCACAAAAGAAAATAACTAAAATAATAAAGTGTGTTAACTAGTTTTAACAGGTATTAATGATCTTCAATAAAGATAAGTTTAACTGAATGATGTGATCAGATTATATATTACATATACATTATCTTTACACCACTGTTGCTCAAAACTAAATGCAGTTTTATTATTGTTTTAAATAAATAGAAATAATTTGCAGTGAACTAAAACATTAAAGTGATAAATCTCACACATACAGAAAACAATTACGCTCGACTATCAAATTCTGTTTGTTTTATAAAAGTAACTAATAACAAATATTAACATTAAATTATGTCCCACTCAGCACTTTTTTTTTGTGATGTTAAATTATTTATCATTGACTGCTTCCTAATTTTAGTTTCCCCAACTTGTATAATAACCCACAAATAATATTTAAGTATTTATTAAAAAGTTTCCTTTTAGAGAAAAAAAATCATACTTGATATTGAAAATAGAATTATATCATTAAAGTGACAAAAACTGAAATACATAAATAAAACAAAAAATAATTACATTAGGGCATAATTTCTAATTTTATATCCTATGAGGGTAGCAGAAAAAGAATAAGATATTTGAAAGAAAAATAAAAACCACTAAAAATAAAGAAATATCACAATATTAGATAGCACAATTAATCTGATATTCAGATTTTGATAAGAAATTTCGATAGCGAAACACTAAACATAAATTATTCCACAGTTCTGCGATAAATTTGCAAATAAAAATAAATAAATGCTGATTTCACAAGATTTTATTAAAATTTCAAATATAATTAGTTAATTATTTTCTCACCCGTGTAAACATAACTTGCTTTTTTTGTACAATAAATAAAAAATATACAACACAAAACACACACTTTTACATACATTTTTCAGAATTTTGTTACTTCCTTTATAGGGAAATGAAAAAAAAAAAAAAAAAACTAAGACAATCACAATTAATATATATTTCTGCACAACTCTCATATACAAGGGTAGGAAGGGGGATAAAAGGAGTCCAATATACATATGTTTACAAATAGCTCATATCTGCAAAATAACTAGGCATAGGTTAAGCTTAAGACACTATTATGCAGAGCTGAGGTTCTTTTCTTCTTAAATATACAATCAGAGGTACACAGGATCTACTTTGTGTTGCTCATCAAATGTCCTGCAGTAAGAGTCTAGCACCTCTTCCGTGTTTTCTACTGTATCTTTTTCTGTCTTCTGATCCGAAGTGCACGGCACTTCACCAGAATCTATGTTTCGCACATCACAGTTTGAAGATAGCGGATCACAAGTCCTATCGACAGATTCATTGAGTCTATTACAACTTTTGGGTTGAAGAGCACTTTCATTAATTGGACTAGAGAATTGTGGGCTTTTGGGGACATCTTCGTAAATTGGGCTTTGAATATCTGAATCAACAGATTCTTCAGTCTTCTCTAATACTAAAAGGAAGAAGGAAGAAAAAAAAAATAAATAGAAATACACGAAAACTTCACAGTCATAATTTGCCAAAAATAGAGTATTTTACAGATATCGGATTTTTTTTAAAAAAAGAGGAAAATAAGCATGTGGTTTAAAAAACATTAAATACAATAAATACATCAAAATTTTTTATTTGTTGTGATTAACAAATATTTTGTTTAGGCGCTGCTATATGGGAGAAGAATTACTACATTTAATGCTATACAATAATGCTTTATAGCAATTTTTTTTGACTTTATTTCAGATACAAACAGTATCATGAGCAGAACTGCTCAATTTATTGAAGATTCTAACAAGTTAGAAAAATCCAATGATATCTGCACAACATAACACATCCAATGATGAAGAAAAAATAATTGCCAAAGAAGAATTAAATCCTAGGCCTGCAAACAAAATAAAAAAAAGAAAACACTCAACTATTAAGAAGATCAAGTATAATCAACAAAGGAAAACTGCATGAATGTTTGGTATATTTTGCAAATGATATGAGTATAATACTAAGTTCATCACTACCTGTTGCTATAGTTATAGTTCTAACTAAATTGGATTATCTAAACAATATTGTATTTAAAGATGAGATGTCAAAATTTCCATTTAGAAAAAATACTAGGACATTTGGCTTTTGTTGAAAATTGAGCTAGACCAAATTTGAGTTATGCAGTCAATATGATACCACAATTTCAAGAGAATATAGATATTAAACACTGCTGCAATATTTTGCTTAGATTATTAGGCTATTTAAATGACACCAAAGATTATAAGTTCAGTTTAAATAAAATTAGTTCTTTTAATTTAAATTATTTCTCAGATGCTGATTTTGCTACAAATAATAGAGATGGCAGAGTCTCAACTAGTGGTATGACAATTTCTATTGATCAGGTACCAATTTCCTGGAAATCAACAAAACGGATATACATGATCTTATTCTCTACGGAGGCTGAATACGTATCAATGGCAGAAGCTGCAAAACTAACCAATTTGGTTAAAAAATATATTAGATGAAGGCAAAACTTTAAGTTTATTATCACTTAAAATTAAATTGTTTGGCAACAATTAAGCAGCTATAAATTTTGTAAGTTCTTCAGTAGAGAAACATTGGACTAAGCATACAGATGTTGATTTTTTCTCTTTTTTTTTTTGTTGAGAAATTTAGTTTTGGATAATGCAATAGCTAAATAGATAAACACTGAATTTAATAGATCAGATATATTAATTAAACCATTAGTTAAAAAATCACATTTCTTGAAGGGTTTAGGCAGATCTGCCCAAGAGAGTCGAATGTTGAAAACAGTTTGACTAATCAGTCGGATCTTCTCTTGTATTATGCTTTTATAAAATACATATTTTGAGTAATCTTCCAATTCAATGTTTATTATTTTAGCCAAAGGATGGCTCTGTTTAATTATGTTACGTACAACTTTTAACAAGCTTCACTTTTTTTTCACTACTCCTCTATTCTCCATCTTGTTAAGAGCACTAGTTCAGTTATTCATTTAGTTTACTAATTGTTTTTCTTTGAAAATAAACTCATATTTTAAAAGGCACTCTGAACATTAACTAAATATTAATGTTATAATTCTTTGAGTAAGTCAACAGCTATTCATGCTGTAGTGAAGTAATAAAAACAGTGAAGACAAATTAGATGAAAAAGCCAATGAGTAAGACAAAGGGAAACATTAATTGTTTTTTCTACCTTTTATTCACTAAAGTGTGTGTTTTCCCGCACTTTACCCTTGTTTTTTCAGATTGATAAATTCCCTTTTTAGCCCTGTTCATGGGTGCAAGTTGGAAAAAAGGCCAAGACTGAAACTTTTTTGACTGAAATACCTAACATACGCAATACCCCCTCACCATATGCAAACTATCTAAGAAAGCTTTACCATAATACATCAAGCTTAAATACTGTACAAAAAATATTTATTCATCTGACTTTTGATAAAATAACAACAGGACATAAGAAATTAGACCAATAACGTAGAGCTAAAAAAAATTTTTAAGGACAGAAAAAAATAATATTCCGATTTCCGTCTTACTTCCGTCCGCGGACATTTTCGAAAAACAGAAATCTGTCCTGGGGACGGAAGATTTGCACCCATCGCCCTGTTTAACATACACCCTGATTAATCGTCGCTTGCAGTTATCGAATGATATCTGACCTGAAATTAGATTAGATAAGCCCAAGCCTTAAAGCCGTAGCACGTGATTAGACGCAATCATGTGATTAGCTGCAAAAACCCATTTATAATATTGGAAAAAGGTGTAAAACTGGAAAAAAGTAATTATGATTTAAAAGTTGCATTACCTGAAAACAAGTGTGGTACTTCAAAATATTCTCCTGTTCCATCGGATGTTGTTGAAGACACTGATACAAAACTGGAGGGCCTTGAATGAACACTAGATGACTGAGTGAAGCAATGCCTATGACTCTCATGCATCTGATGAATTTGTTCTTGACAAACAGCAAGTTCACTGCGCAGCAGTTTCTTCTCTTCTTCTGCATTATTCACTGCAACCTAATGATATTCACAATCAGTAAAGAAGCAACAAAGACACTAGTCAATAAAAAATCTTTAATGCCTTAAAAAGTTGACATGTTTTGAATCAAAGCCACAAACATATAGTGATGTGACCTTATTAAATATATATATACTAACAAAATTTCTGGTAGTACACAGGCGCTTAAGCATTGATTAATGAAACCTGTGATAAAAATAAAATAATTAAGCTTTTCTTTGTGGACTCTTTCATTATATGAAATAATGCTTTTTAGCACATAATTAAAGTATTTTTACTGGTATGGTAACTGTTTTGCATTCCAAACAACTTTCAATATCTGTTAGGTCATGTTTTGACCATGTATAACTAGATCCCTTTATATTGATTTATTTACACGAAAATCTAATGCAAAGAAAATTTGCAATTTTTTGAAAATAAGTGTTTGGGACTTAATTTTTCAAATGTTTGAAAAGTTATTTCTATCATTTAGGATCCATAATTGGCTTCAATGGTAGAAACATCTGACTCTATTACAAAGTGATTTTCTTTTTATATTACAGTTAAAGTAAATATTATGAAAATAATTAATTGTAATTTAGTTCTCACCAGTAATGCTACTCTAATCAAAGCATTAAAAAATTAACCTAACCATAATTAAAAGAAATTTCATTAATATTATATTGTCTTATAAAATAAGGATTCCAGCTGTTTATTTAATCTGTAACAAAAAATAAAATTTATAATTAAATTTGCAAAACTATAGCATCATCATCAATGACTCAACATCTTAGGGTGGGCCTTGGCCTTCTCAAACAGTTTCTTCCAGGCTTACCTTTTTGTTGCTAGCATTTTCAAGTTTTTATGACCAAAAGGTCTTTTTCTAGGCCATCTATCCATCTCAAATTCGGCCTGTCTCTTTTTTCTGCGCCAACTGGTGCGGCATTGAAAACTCTTTTTGTGGTATAGTCTTCATCCATTTTTAAGTGGCCTGCCCACTTTATTCTTTGTCGTTTAATAAAGTTAATAATGTCAACGTTTCAAACTATAACATCAGCATATTTAAATTAAGTTTTCAGTAATCTAAAGTAAAAGAACATTGAACATTGATGAGAACCATTATGCCACTAATATGAAAAACAATCAAATGAATAGTGAGTAATAATGTCATGTTTTCTGAGAATTTTCACAATGTCATAAAATAGACTGAATTTGATTCAATTTCCAAAATGATTTGTAAAATAAAATGTTATCATGTGGTGGTGTACCTTATCACGAATAAGCAGCTTAATTCCATTACAAACCATGCAATAAAATTTATAATATAGAAAATAAACTAAAAATAGTGAGCATAATTGAAAAAATCCCATTATTGAACTATGTTACAATTATTATCAAAAGAAGAGTGGCAGAGAAAGTTAATACCATTAATTGTGTGAGGCATTGATTTAGACTTGCAGATAAGGACAGCAAAGACTGAATTGAGCTACTTTTCGGCTCTTTCTTGGGACTTGACATTTCCTGATCTTCTTTAGATTTTTCACTCGTGCTTAAGGATTCTGAAATAGAAACTAAGATTAGAGCAAATAACCAAAATTAATAATAAATAATCATATTAATATTTTACAAAAAAATATGAAAGAAATAACTTTATTAAAATTAAGTAGTTTAAGCATTTTATAGTAGTTTAAGTGCTTTAAAATATAGTATTAAGGAACTTATTGTCACATGTTTTCTAAATATGGTTCTACTGAATATAAAGTAGTATGAGAAAAATAGGAAAATCTAGAAAACTAAGAGTAAGTACTAGATTTTAAAGCTTAAAATAAATAAAGCACAGTTTTTCTACTTTTTTCAGTGTATGCAAAATTTCAGCAATAAGTTCTTCACATTAAAGTTCACAAAATTTAGATCACCAGATTTTTTAAAACTTTTTTTTCGATCGCTGTGTTTCGACATCTCTCATAATATTTATTCCATTTACAAACCTATCGACCAACTATTTATTTTATTAATTTATAAACGAAGCCAAATGCCTAGTTTTAAGAATCATGAACTTGATTAGCTCTGAGTCCCAGATTGACTTCCATACGCCAAAAATTTCATCACTGAAATAGTTGAAACTATCATCACTTTTTTAGGACTTATTGCATTTATGGAAGAAGTCCTAAAAGAGGTTCCTTTGATTTAAATTGATCTACGTTTAAATTATATTTTAGTAAGAGCATGCGGGGGGGGATGAAGCTGAAATAGCATTCTCGCAAGGTGCAGCCATAATTTATTCCACGAGACTTCCATACTTAGAAGAAAATGATTACATAAATACAGCAAATAAACTATTATATAAAAAAAACATAACGTGTCTTTCATTTCAAATATTGATCTCTGACCACAGCGATCGAATACTGAAGATGCACTCTTTCCACACAACAATACAGTAACGATAAATCCTGAAAATGTTATCACAGGGTGTGTAGTCAAATCTTTCTCAACAAAAAATAAGCACCCTTTCAGTACTTTTTAAGAACTCAAAGAATATTTTAAGCACTATATACATTAACAAAATGCAAAATAATTTTCAAAGACTTTACATGATCATGATAAAATAACAAGTTTCAGACAATAAACTCTTTTCTTGATTACATAAGCCACCATAAAAAGATCGAGAGATTTTTCAGTTTGATTTCAGAGGGTAGAAGACTGAAATTGAGAATATCTTGCAAAATGCAGCAGAGTTGCACATGAGAGTGAATAATCTCATTGAACTCATCTCAGTAGACGCACACACGGACTCGCAAGTATTTCATCAAACGTGTAAAATGATCGGCGGTTTCATAAGCTATGAAATGAACCGAATAGATTATAGTTGAATGAATTGTGAAAACATTGAATAGAACAATTAAAAAATCACGCTTTTGCATAATATGTGGCAAAAATAGACATGGTAAAGAAAAAAAAAATCTAATTTTTGAAAAGGGAAAATTAAGCACTTTTTAAAAACACAAAACGAAAAAAATCACCTTTAAGGGCTTTTAAGAAACAAAAATCGAAAATAAGCACCTTTTAAAAACACTACGCTTCATGCACGAATATTCAATCAATGAATGACTACTAATTTACATTTAGAACAAAAGAACAACTTACCACCAGCATCAAAAGCACCCATAGTTTCTTCAATATTAAGGCTTCCACTCACAATGGATGATAATTTATTACCTAATAATATTTTTAAAATAAATTTAAAAACCAACCAATGAAATAATGAAAAAAAAAACATTTTATGGTTACCCAGCAAGATGTTTAAAAAATAATTAATTTCACAACATTGCTTTACCTAATTGAACAGCTGATGTTGCCAGCTCAACAGATGATAAACTTTGAACATCATCAATGACCTATAGAAAAAAAATGCGAACATAAAACACAAAAAAGTATCCATACAAATGGAACTTTACAAAATATTCTATGATAATGAACAGCAGTTTTGTTGTTCATTTCATATGTCATAAGAACATAAAGCTATAACTATTTATTAGACTTAAAATGATAATTATTTTTAAATTTAACATTTACTTAGATATATTTTCAACAAGTTGAAAAAGAATATAGTGTTTGGAAAAATACTTCTTAAATATTGTATCTTGTAGAAAGATACTGCCCCATCATAAATAAAATAATAATAATTAGTGTGCTATGTCGCTATGTGTGCTATTTTAAATGTAAAGTAGTAGTTAACATGATGATTCCAATGTTTCTTATTTAAACACCAAAAATAATATTATTATCTTACATTCTTCAGACATTTTAAAATGCCTCCTTACTTCGCAATTGGGTACTTGGGCTCCAAGAAGACCTCCCATAGCCACACATGTGACCTATGATGTCAGCGAAAGCCAATTCTTATCAGCAAAATGGCATATTAAAGTTGAGACAAGTCTCTCTAAATAAGTTAGAATGTTAATTAACGTTAAGTAAATTAAATACAGAGCCGTATCGCACACTGAATTAGTTGAAATATAACTCTCGTCTACTTCTTTTAAATAAATTAAGATTTATTATTTGTTTATGCATTTTATTGTAACAGTGATTTGTTTTGTGTACCTGGCAGCTTCGATGCATAATTAGTTTGCTTATGTACCCAGTGTTTTCACTACAGCGCGAGAACGCGAGAATCTCGCATATTTTTTTCTTTTCTCGCATTAAAAAATGATTACCGCAAGAAATTCGCGCATTCTATAAACCAATTTCAAAATTCGCGAATTTCTCGCATTTTGAAAAAAATTTCGCATTGCGCCATTTAGAATAAAATCCGTTTCACTTTTCTACCTGGATCTTTCATTATTTTCAACATCTGCCCCATTATCTAGCTTCCCTGTTTACCAGTATTGTTAAAATCTTTAAGAACTACAGAACACCATTCGTCCGAACCTCTTTCAGAACGCATTTCTCTGCAACCACGTGTTTACTGTAGGTAAGGTTTCTTCATGTAAGACGTTCAAATTTTTTGAGCATTAATGCAAGGTGGACAAATACCTTGTAAAGGCAATATCTTCTACTCCGAAACGGACAAATGAAAATGAAACAAATGTGGGTAGAAACGATCAAAACGAAATAAATACGCATTTGAGTTACCTAATGAGAATAGCTGATGAAAAAGTAGATATAGAACATTTTCCATATGATGATGCAGCAAAAATATTCAATACTTTAAAGATTAGAAGATATTAAAAATTTATTATAATTAAAGAAATGATTTTTTTCATGTCTCTTTGTGTTTTTGCTTTTTAATTTTTAGAAATCTCACTTAACTTTTTGAAATCTCACCCTGTTTTTGAGAAAGGGTGAGAAATTCTCACCCATTTTTTTTCTGCGATGAAAACACTGTGTACCACACCATTAGTTTGCTGCGTTTCTATTAGTTAATTCCATTAGTTTGTTAATGCTGACCGGACTGTGTAGGGGTCAGGGATCTGGCCTTGCATCAGGAAGGTTCTGGGTTAAAATCCCGGGCAAGGCATGGATGTTCTTTCATTCTCTGAGCTACTCTGTGTCACTGTGGGAGCAATGTTGGCCCACCTAATATGGTGCCCCAGAAAGAGTGACAACTAATTTGCCCTGTAAATGCCTGAATTGACTAAATGTTAACACAGGTGGGCATTAGAAATATTAAAAAAATGTTCCACATGGCTTCATGCCTGCCTTTGTGTGAAATCTCTGTGTAAATATATAGTGAAAGAATTGAAATATTTAAGAAAGAATCTCTGTGAAAGAACTCAGAATGTATCACTTAATAGAATTGATTGATACTTGATGGGCCTGGCTTACCCAAAATAGAATGGAAAGAACAGTTGCTAATGTAAACAAATGCCAAGTTTCTATAACAAATCAGGATTGAGATCCTACACTACATCATTTGCAGGTATCCCATTATATTCAAACCACTACAGTCAACACATGGCTTTAATACAAGTGTTAAGACACACCACATGGTAAATAGATGAACAATTATTTCTGAATGCTAAATATTACCTTGTAGCATGATTAAGTATTTAATATAATAAAATTAATTTAAGTTTTACATTTTTATTATCAAAAACATAAAAGAATAACTTTTAACTGTAAATAACCCATTTCTTCCGGAAATCGAGTTTAAAAAAATTCTGTTTTAAATTAAAAGAATTTCTGATATATGGCCAGTTCTTTATGGCAAATAGGGAAAAAAATAAATGTTTTTTTTTTGTTTGTAAATAGTGTTTCTTACTGGGAAGCTATCCTTGATCTTGATAATAAAAAAAATATGACTATAAAAATGTACTTTATTTTGCACTTCTCGGCTTTCAAAGCATTTCCCTTAAGAAGTATTACCTGGTTCCTTATACAAATTTTCTCACCATGAAACACTGAATTTTTGAACATTTCAGTAAATAAAATATGAATTTTGTTACAAAGAATTCAGATCAATATTAATACTAAAAAGGCTAATAGCTCATTAATGCCGTTCTAGAGCTATCTTAGCAATCATATCAGGTTGTATACTGTAAGTATATCCTGATTTTTTAACATTTACACAAGTAAGATACTAAATTAAAACAGTTTATGATAAAACTAGTTACTTTTTCTGAGATATTCTTCAAGTCTTCAAGAGGGATATTTAATATTTCTGATGTTATCTTTTCTTTTTCCTCTATAGCTTTAGATATTTCTATATCCTTTCGGCGGAGTTTCTCTAAAAAGAGAAAAATATTTAAATGATAACATTTCCTTATTGAAGTAACTAAAGAAAAAATGTACACAATATCAATAAGCTATAAAAAACATAATAATAACAAATAGAAGGACAAGATAAGTTGTATTTTACTATATGAAAGATTCTTAGAAGAAATAATTAGAAAAAATTCTGATGCTTATCAAAATGTGAGAATTAAAACTGCGCTATCATTTTAGCAGAAAGTATATTAAAAGAAGATTTTAAACTCACTTATCCTTTTTTAAAATTGCTTTTCAAATCTTTCGAAGTAATTCTTCCATTTTTATGAAATATTTTTGTAACAAATTGCAATTTTTAATTTATGCATGGAAAAGTTATGTCCAAATTCTGTAATGATCTAAAGCTGATTATCCTAAATTTCAATCAAAAGAAGTTATTACATCTACATCATAATTTTTGAAAATTGACACGATTGTTCAAACTGTTATTTGTCAAAACTTTGCCAACCCAGTGTAGAAATGGCTGTAAAATAAGTCACATGCACAACTGAGTCAGTTTTAAAATAGATTTCATAGTCAAAATCAATTATTTTTCTACATGTTTCTTTTTTAATTTAAATAAAAAACTAAGATTTAAAAAATATTACACATAAGACTTGAGCTGAATTTTGTTAAAGTCTCTAGCAAAATTCTAACGTAATCCATATGTACAAAATGTTTTCCTTTCTTTTTTTTAAAAAGAATGTATAAATGTCAATTAGTATTAAGACTTATTATTTCAAAAAATGAGACATGAAAAATATTTATATTAATTTAGTGAAATATTAAAAAACATAAGTAAAATATATACTTTTTTTCTTTTAAAGAATGATAATGGTCAAAAGTAAAAACTCAGCCATAAGATTTTCTCATATGTAGTTAAAAAAACAAAACTTGAAATCTTGAAGGGCTTAAAATGGCAAACTGAGCTAAGGAAAAAAAATCTATACAATTTTTTAAATAAATATATTGTGTCAAAAAGGTTTAGAATCAAAAGTTTTAAAAAATAACTGTTAATTTAAAAGATTCTGACAAATGTGACAAAGAAATTTAAAAACGAAGTTTAGGTTTTAAAGGACTCGAAATGGCGAAGGGAAAAAAATTTTAAAAACTTAAAAGTAATTTACCTAAAGGAGTCAATACAGGTTCTGCTATCTCACAAACAGGACCAGTAACAATAACTTCATTAGGTTCAATAAGCTGAGGACCTTCCATGATCTCCAGTATTTCTATGCGCTCAATTCTGTGGTAAGGCTTCTGACGTTCTCCCGAATCACCAGGCTCTTCTCCAGCTGAAAACTGCCGGGCTCTCTGAGGGATTCCATCGGGTGGTTCTCGCGGTTCAGGCTGTTCTGGATCACTCACTGGCAAATTATCACTTGGTTCATCCTCTTTATGAGAAGAATCTGGCTCTTTATTACTTTCAACAGGATTTTCTGATCTGGAAATATAAAACAAATTACGGTTCAAAAATGTTTTATAGAGGGAAAAAAAAAATTTTAAGTTCTTACTATCTTCCAGTCTAAAAATATTTATTGCCTTTTATTGCACAAGCTAAGTTTGAATGAAAAGGGACAGTTTAGTAGATATATGATATAGTGCTATTTTCAAAAAGTAACATAGACACAACAAAGTCAGAAATGCCTCCAGAAACAACCAACGAGAAACAACAACAGTAAAAAGAATAGATGAGTAAGATTTTTAGTGAAGAATGATGAGCAATAATGATTTTCTTTTTTTATTGCTGTGCATAAATTTATTCTGAAAAGTCATTCATTTCACAATCGATGATTCATCATAAGATGAATCATTAATTCTATAAAAAGATATTGTTTCTCAACAAATGAATAAGTACCTATTAGTGGGAAGCAGGAAAATCAAATAATATCATACTTTATGTTATACATATCACATTTTTTAAAATCTTTATTTACTTAAATTTAAATTAGAATCGAGTACTTCTTACATTAAATCACAAGAAAAACAACAACAAATGAGTAAGTTTTCATGTTAAATAAAATCTCTTTATTTATTTAGCTATCACATTAAATATGTTAGACTCATAAAAAATAGTTAAATAAGCTCTCATAAATTTGCCTACAGTCAATACATTTTAAATTGGTTCAATTTAGTAAATGTAAAGTATAATTGTAGATTTTTTCTTAAAATTTTTTGGTGATGGTGACAGGCTCTTTCAATTGCATTTTAATATTTAAAAATTATCAAAATTATATCAGATAAAAATACATAGATGTTCTTATATTGATTCGTTTGGAAAAAGTTTCTACAGCAGTAGTTACAGCCAGGGCACCATTTAAAAGGTTGCAGCCCTAGGCAGAGAAGGTCCTTAAATTTTTCCAAATTTTTAATCCTTTTCAAAGAATAAAACTACAGGTAAACCAAAAAAAAAATATAATAATAAAGTTATTAAACTATTTACCCAATATAAGACAGCTCAATGAATAATAATTAAAAGTAATTCATTAAATAAAATTTGCATTGTTTCTAATTTGATAAAAGTTATCAACATCAATCTCAAAACAAACTTAAAATTTATTCATATTTAATTACTAAAAAAAACCAAGAAACATTTTAAAATATAAACATTATTAGCAATTTAATTTCCATAAAGCAAAAGCTACAATAATACCCTTAAGATACATAATAAAATAAAAAATTAAATTTAAAAATTTATCCCATCACATTTTAAGGGGCCTAATAATGAGGGGCTTTGGGCAAGGGTCCCATCTGCTCATGAGATAATCATAGCCTGGTTACTACTTCTCTATAATTGATTATATCATCAAATAAAATAAATGTATACAGCATAAAATTAAAAAGGTGAATTACTGTTAATATCCCACCATCGAAGCCACTATCAAAATTTAATAGATTTTATGCTAAAATTTATTTTATCATATTTTAAATAAGTGTTTTCTAACAATATGTATTTCTGGTAATTCAAACATTAGAAAGTTAATTTTTTTATGAATTCTTTTCCTCTATTGGGAATTAATTGTGTTACTAATGTGTTTATAGGATTTTAATCCAGTCTATTCAGTACGTATGGAGCTTTAGAGTAGCAGTATTCATTTGGAGGTATTCAAATTAAATATTTTATTATTCCTATTTTTTATACAGCATTAATAATTTAATAAAAGGCCCTTCGATTTTTGGTTTCTTTGGTGTCCTGCTCAGGGGTGATTGTGAGTCAAAGTAAAAATTAAGGAAAATTTCTTGAGTTAAAAAAAAAGTTTAAATTGAAAAACTAGAAAAAAATTTAAACAAGGTTTTTGTTCCTTTTTCTCCATATTTCTTAGTTTACTTGAAATATTTTTAAAATTTTACACATACCTATGATGACCAGGAGAAGTAATTAAAATTTAGAAATATGTCTTTCTTTCTTGGGTTTATGATTATAACAACTATTTACTGATAAAAAGTGAATATTAATCATGAATATAAGCTTACTAAGTATATCTCTGGCTCTCCCTTACAAACAAATAAAATAAACTGTGCTTTTAAGTTCCACCTTTGAAAACGTGATTTCCGGAAACTTCTGTGATTAATGATTTTTTTAAATGTCTGGACCTTCGATCTCCGCAAACTTCCGGATCACTGTTAGCGAAAAGTCCGGATTTTTTAAGGAGCACTCAGCCCTGCCTGTTTGATATGTAATTTTAATATTATGCTTCTTGATCAAAAATTAAACTTTCTAAACCACTTTTAGTTTTGTGAAAATTTAAAAAAGATATGTATTTGTTTTTAATAATAGGGTTGGAGCAATTTGTGTAAAAAAGGGTATTTTCTTACCCCTTCAGTATTCTAATAATAAAAAGCATTTTTCGAAGGAGAAAAAAAAAAAGAAACACTTTTTGGAAAAGGGAAGAAAGACAGTCCTTGAAAGCTCCAGATGATTGCATAACCCTGTAAATCAGAATGTAAATAATCAGCGCTTTACTGTATTTAGGTTTCGTCTTTTAATTTGAGAAAATGGCAGAAGTGTTATTTTGTTAAATTTATACATGTTTTATTAATACTGTGTTAAGGACAATTTTAGTGTTTGGTATCACTGTTGCCTAGAATAAAGCGTTGATTTGAAATTGATTCAATATACTTTTATTTATGCAGTCATGAAATTTAATTTAATACTTTAAGTCAAAAATTAATATTATAATAGCCAAATTATAAATCAATATTATAGTGCTGTCACAATCGTCTAGAAATGTATACAAACCCTTCAAAAACATTTTAAGTTCTAAAATTATTTTTTAGCAAATTTCATGATAAACTTAAAAATTAAAGAAAATAATTTAGCCAGTGCTGCACTGAAATACACAATTTATGAATCAATAGCTTAAGGAAACTTGTGTCAAAAAGTCGCAAAAAAAGTGTTCATGGAATACTTACTCTTTAGTGTCCGTTTCAACTTCACTGGACAGAGGTTCTTCAGTGGGTGTAAGAACATCTGTGACAGGGTGGGGAGCTTCTAGGTTATTCTTCAACATGTTGCGTTTTTTCTGCTCTTGTGCTGCTTTGTCAATATGAGTACACCAGCTGTTTAACATAGAAAACACTTCATTTATGTACCTTATTTTTTAATGTCAACATGATTATAAAAATAAAAGCATATGGAATTAAAAAAAATAATAATTATAAGACAGCTTTAGTAAAAGATTTCAAATGATAATTCTGTAGCAAGTTTAACTATGATTTTATTTAAAAGAAACTTTGTGGTTAAAAAGTTCCAAATTTAATACTACATAATAACCTTTTTTTCTTTTTTAATATTTAACAAGTGGAATAATTGATTACTTAAAGATGAATTAATCAGAATAGATAGCCTTCAAAAAATTAGAATTAGGAAATGTTAATAACAAAAAGTTTCAATTAAATAGAATTTGTTTGTCATATACAGGGTATCTGCTATATTTTAGATTTTCAAATTCATGACTCTAATTCCAAGAATTTTTCATGACTTAACAAAGTTGCTATTTTCTCTGACAAAAACACATAAATAAATTAAAAAAAGCATTATAAAAACATTAACTGAAATGATAGGTATAACCAAAACTGTTATACTTTGCATCTTCATATTTATAGATTTTAAATTTAAAAACCAGAGTAAAGATAGAGTTGAAGTAATAAAATACAGTGCACTCCCGATCATCCGGGTTAATCACCGGGACGGGTCGCACGGACAGTCGAAAAACACGGATAATCCGAAAACTCCCTTTTTATAAAAGAAAAAAAGAACATCAGTACAAAAAGTATAAAAATTACTTTCATTTGTATGCTGTATAACATCAAACTAGGAATTTAAAATTTACTGCTTAAAAAAAGTGTAATGCGTCTTTGCTTCTGCTGTTTGTTCATCTCTTGCCGTATATTGTCACATATTTTACGTACCGTAGTAATGTCACCGTAATCAAATCCTCGTTCTCCCATATAATCAATCTAATAAAGTTTCCTCAGATTGTAGAGCAGCAGAATCAGGAATTGTATTTTCCTCATTTATTACATCTTCTGCATCATCACTATTTGATTTAACAACACAGTTAGTAACAATTTCCTCATCTGTTAAATACTGAAAGTCAAGCTCACATACATCACTTTAAACGAATTTTCCTGATCAAGAAACCTTCGATTTCTTTTCCTTGTTCAAAAATACTGTTATCCTATTCTTCAATATCTGAAGAAGATTGTTCATCAAGCGGTCTTTCTCTACGAAAACGTAGACCATGATATTCCATATACTGCATCCAATAATGAATATTAATTTCAAAAAGTGTTATAACTTCATTGCAGCGATTATTATCAATGAAAAACATTAGATTCATATTCTGTTAATAAATAGCGAGACTGATTTGACAAGATTTCTATTCATGCATCATAATCTTTAAAATGTTTCTCTTTAAAAAAATTTCGTGACTCCGAAAGCAGCACGGATAAACCGCAAACCGGATAATCTGTGCACGGATAATCGAGAGTGTATTGTAGCTGAAAAAAATACAAAATAATATTTTTTCTTCTTCTTTCATTTGCAGAATTACATTCTAAAGATACTTTTCTTGTTCATTGGAAAGAAAAAAAATACTTCTGATTTTTCTGTTCTCATTTCGGAAAAAAAAAATTTCGCCAATGACTAGCTTGCCTTCAGCTAAAATTTTAGATTGTTAAAATAAAAATAATAAATAATAACAAAAATTCTGAAATCACAGAATTTTAAAAGATAATTTGCTCTAGAAATGGTGTTTTTTCTTCCATTTCTTGAAAGAACACCATAATTTTTAAAGATCACGATAAAAACATTTTATATTTTAATCAAATATGACTGTGAGTGGGGATTTTGTTACAAATTCAGATACTCGGAACACTATGAAACTGGGGGTAAATTCCGTTTTAAAAATTAGATTTTTCGGCAACCTAAATCCATGACTTTTTGACCTAATCCATGATTTTGTTTGAAAATAGTTAAAATCATGACATTTCATGAAAAATTTTGCTCAATATCAAAATTCATGATTTTTCGTGTCTTTCCAGGTTCGCTGATACCCTGTATATACAAATATAAACATAAATTTAAAATACTTAAGATTGTTAAACTGACAACAGAAACTTTTAGTTTAATTAATCCCATATGTAAATTTACAAAAATTAATTTGGAAATGATTCCTAATCAGACATGATGAAAATAATCAAATTGCAAGCTCCTGCCCTCAATCTTAATCAATCTACAGATATTAGGTTGACTTTGATTAGTTTATATAGATTTTGAAGCAAGCTTGGAAGATATTCTGCCACTGAGGTTATTTTTAAACATCTTTGAAAATATAACAAAAACAGGAAAATTAAATAAAAATAATTTTAAATGGCAGAAAAATCATATAAAAAAGCAAAAAATTGTGGATTTGTAGAATCTATTGCATATAAAAAAGTAAGCAGGTAAAAATTTGAACATATATTAGTTAGAAGTTTTTACTTACATCTTTTTTTCTAAAGCAGTTCCAGCAACGAACTCATACATAGCGTGCATTTCAGATGAGGAGATAATAAAAAACGTTCTTTTATCTAAAAATAATGTACATAAATAATAAAGCAAAAATGAGAAGCATTTGCAATATTAACATTCAATACTCAAACTAAAAATGCAACTGCACAATTCAAACCTTGGTAATAAGTTAAATACCTATACAAAATTAGCTCTCATAGGCACTGTGGTTCAGTCCACATGTGAAAAATTTTACCTTTTATAAATGTCATATTTACACTAATTAAAAATGCAAAAAATTTCCTTTAAAAAATATCAAACAGTTCTAATAATTTCGATAAAATCATTTTTGGTGTCATTTATACTTGCTCCAATTTTATTAAAGCTTTCAATTAGTTTTAAAAAAATTAAAAACTTACTGACAGACATAGCCTATAACGGTAAAAGATTATAGCATGAAATTATTAAATCTTTTAAAATGTTCTATTAAACTAATGAAAGTTACTAAAATTTGGAGTAAATTTTAATGGCATAAAGAGTTATTTAAACAAATATTATTAGAACTGCTCAACTTATTTAAATTGATTGTAATTTTAAAATCTGCAAATACATTCAAAAATGGTGGAATTATCCTAACATTTAACTCAACTTCAACTGCCGAACGAATACAAGCCTAGTTTCTCTCACCCATTCCTTGTATTCTCTCGGTGCCACGAAAACCCTGTTAATTTATTTTGAAGAGCATTTTTTTACTGTATTTTAAATACATAGAGCTTAACATAAGAAGATGTAAACAAATATACAGAACTTAAAACAAAATCTTTAATTCAATAAAAGATTTGGTAACATCTTAATGCCAGTTTCCTTCAAATTCAGTAAATGATCACTCTTCAACTAAAAATGAAACAACAAACTTTATATCTCTTGTTCATCAAAATCACAAACCGCTTCATAAAATTTTAAAGCAAAAGTCTATCTTGTTCTCACGATCCATACATGAAACCATCTAGTTGCAATAACTATCTCTTTCCACTCATACTAGTTAAGTCTCAAGTCATTACAATGCATTTTAAAACCATGATTCATACATGAAAAAGTAAAAGTTGGTATCACTAAAAAAAATACATAATAATAATATTTTTCAATTACTATAGGAGCTGGTAAGTATGAAAATATCACATCAGCTTAAATATAAGTAAAAACACAATTTTTGCATTAAAATAGCTTGGTGTGACACAATTAACATTCAGATAAATTATATAACTATTGATAGAAAGGTAATGATATTTACCTGTAGCATTATCACGGGTGAATAGATTTTGAACCCTCAGAATGGGACTGTGCATTATTTTTATATCCTCCCTTCCAGTATTTAAATTCGTATTGTGGAACTTAAGAACATATTTCTCATCCTGTTTTTGAAATAGTATCAAAATATCTTCCAGAAGGACAACATGCATTTCCACATTTTTCTGTTTACTAAGGCGCCATAGTAGAGAACCTTCATGAAGAAGTCTGTGTTGTGTCACATCCAAGTTCTAATAACAATGAAATAAATAAAATTTTAAAATTACTAAAGAGTAATCATGAAAACAATTTTTTACTTCTAATCAATTTTCCTGACTTATTTTATAATTTATCATATTTCAACATTTTTAACCTAATTTTGTTTGAAACAAAAAAATGCAGAAAAAAATAAAAACTATCGAAAAATCAACAAGATTAATAAAGAAGTTATTAATAAGTCAAAAAGTTAACAAAAAAGACACACATATAGTTTTCTAGTTCATGAATATTCACTAGATTAAAGAATCTTCTTGCCATACGCAAGATGTTGAATGCTAGCCTTTTCTTTAAAATGGTTTTGCATAATTTCAATATTTTGTACAAATGATTTTTTTTTTTAAAGTTATAATTTTAAATGCCAAGTCAAAATTTTTGAATACCCCTAATCATAGTTTTAAAAAATATAAATAGATGCATTGCAATTAATAAAGTGATAATAAGTTTTTTTTCTTTCCAAGGATTTGATGAAAATTTTATCCTATTGACGGTTCTGCACTTAAAAAGTTGCATTTTAATATGCAGTCTTCTCTGTATACTAAAACTCCTTGTAGATCTCTTATCTTAAAAATTTAAAATTTGCTAAAGTAACATGCATAATTCACATTATATTTTCAGGAGATATTAGATCAGTCCAGGAAAACGGTAGCCATACTAGGGTAAATAATTCTCATACTGAAACAGAAGTTTTTTACCGCTCACAATTCTTAAGATGACTCCTAACAAATATGTTTAGCTAGTTGTCCCATATATATTTTACTCCCACCGTATCTAACAACACTTTTTACAGTTTCCAACATTAACATTTTGAAGTATGGTTACTTTAAAAATACAACATTCACTGTAACACGACACCACAGACTTGTAAAAATAGCTTATATATCCTAATAGATTTAATAATGAAAAATTGTGCAAGAAATAGCCATTTTATTTTTATTTTTTTTAAAAAAAAACTTTAAAAGAACTGTTGGATTCAGTGTGTTAAAGATTTTTAACCAAATTTAATATTATATTCAACAATCAGTTGCATGAAGAGTATAGCTAGTCATTGTGCAATATGGCAGGAAAAACCAATGAGAAGACAAAGAACTCTTGTAAAGTATGAGAAATCTGAATTACCAGTTAATGACCCCGATCTTTACCAGTCAATTTATCATTGTATTATAATTTATTACCTAAGTTTTATTCTTCTTCTTTTTACAGTTTAATAAATGCCCAATAAAAAAACTCTGGCAGTGTGATTATTTTTTTGGCACCCCAAAAGTTTTTTTTTTTTTTGATGGACTTATAAGCTTTTTTCTTCTAATTGAACAAAGAATGAAGTTATTAAAAAGTCCTAATAAAGTAGTTTTCTTCATGTTGCAGTAAATACAAAGAATTTTAATAGCATAATTTGTATACACAAACAGTTTTAACTAAAATGTTATGTTACTATCCATTTGTTTCCTCTTAAGAGTAAGATAAAGAAATGATGAGAAAGAAAAGTTTAGATATTTAGTTATTAGTAGCCTTACCTTAAAATTTTCTACAATAGGATTAATTTCATTCTTCTTTTCCTTCTCATTTTTTTCAACTTTCTCAATTTTCTCGAATAAACTCTTATCCATCTTATTCTGAATGTCTAACAGCCTGTGCATGTTTTCAGATTCTTTGATGGCTGAATCAACATGGACCAAGATCTCTTTACTACACTCTACTGCCCTTTGCAAATCACTTAGTTCCTGGGTATTTGCTATAAAACAAATATAAAAAGGTTAATTAAAAAAGCAACTCTAAAATTGAAATAAATAGGCAAATAGATATAAAAACAAACTTTTTCATTAAAAAATTACATTTAATTAATTTTAAAAGAAAGCAACAAGATGCACAATTTATAATTTACATGTTTTTAATTGATTTAAATAACTTGAATGTAACAAGATGCACAATTTATAATTTATATGCTTTTTAAACACTCCATACAATCTATCAAAAAATTATAAAACCACTTTAAATTTTGAAGCTATGAAACAAAGGTTCAAATTATAACTCAGAGCCACAATGGCACATTCATTAACAAATACACTGATTGAGTTTACTTAAGCATTGTGAAGGATGAGGGTTCTATCCCCGAGGGTTGTTTGAAATCTTGCTAGCACCAAATTAAAGAATACCAGCTTGTCTGGAAATTTAAGGCAGTTATGAGGCATACATATTGCCACAATCACGTGACAAAATTGTGGAACCCTAACATCCACCTCCTGGCCCATATCAGTACAGTAGGGAACCGATTATCCAGAACGATCGGGACCATCGCTATTCCGGATAACTGATTTTTCCGATTTTCTGAATCGCTACAAAAAGCCGTTTTTTTTTTATTGTTAAACCCAACTAAAAAAAAAAATTTGTGAAATAATTTTAAAAAGAAGAAAAAACAATGAAGTAATACACTAATGATTATTTCCAAAATCATGGTAAGGTAAACATCTTTCAAAAAAGAAAGGAAAATCCTAAAATCTTGTGAGGAAAAAAAAATTTTTTTTTTTTAAATGGCAGGAAAATTTATTGAATTTCGTTCTGGTTTTTTGGTTTTCCGATTTCCGGATAGCGGGTTCTGTACTGTATTATCAAAATGTTTTATTAACTAAAATAATCCATAAAAAAAAAAAATCACACTCAAAACATTTGTCCAATCACTCCAAAATATTTGCTCAATTTTACTTTAAATATGTTATTATTCCGATCAATCCAATTATTCAAGAAAAACGTCTATTATGAACATTAATCTATCACAAAATAAACTATATTCCATACACTGATGTTTTCACTAATCTATACTATAATTATAGAAAAAAAAGAAAATTATAAAAAAAATAATCTTATTACAACTACAGTACAGAACCCGTTATCCGGAAATCAGAAAACCGGAAAACCAAAAAACCGGAACGAAATTTGATAAATTTTCCCGCAATTTTTAAAAAAAAAATTTTTTTTCCTCATAAGATTTTAGGATTTTTCTTTCGTTTTTGAAAGATGTTTAACTTACCATCATTTCAGAAATAATCATTAGTGTATTACTTCATCTTTTTTTCTTATTTTTAAGATTATTTCCAAATATTATTTTTTTTTAGTTGGGTTTAACACAAAAAAACGGCTTTTTGTAGCTATTCAGAAAACCGGAAAAATCAGTTATCCGGAATAGCGATAGTCCCGATCGTTCCGGATAATCGGTTCTCTACTGTACTAAAAAAAACTAATGTTTTAATAAAAAAATAAAATTAATAAACTATCAGACATAATTAATTTAATTATTCAGCACCTTTCAATGGATTGCATCGACCTCTATTATTATTGCACGTGCGTTAACCGTCGCAAAAATAAACAGTGCACATATATAATATTAACCTTTAATATTAAATATATATTAAGCTTACAATTATAAAACAAATTTTTTTGCTTTTACTTTTGATAAATTGAATTCTAATCCAGAAAATTGATCTCAGTTACAAATGTTATGTTGATACTGGCCTGTTACACAAAACTTTTTTCTACTATTGCTCTACTTTGATATCATACTAAATGTTTGGCCAGGATTCTTCAACTATAATTCAATTATATCAACTATAATAGAAGGTTAATTTTGTAGTGCCAGAATAATCTCAAAATTGCTTAGCTTCTATTTCACTGAAACAGAGCTCATTCTAGGCAGGGTAAACAGGGCACAGCACCCTGCTGCCCTTTTAATCAAAAGAATCCACCCTGTTGCCCCTGAAGTAAATTAGTGCCCCGATGTAATAGACTCCATACCCTTTTTGCCCATTCTTTCCTCAACCCTTCATTATTTTTTCCCCAAACTCTACAATAGATTTCTTAAACTTTTGTTATTTTCAACTCTTTTTATTTAGTTTGTCCTTGCTCTCAATACATAGATTTATATGGGAAAGGAAAAATAGCCACCACACCCCCTTGTTGCACTAGTCTTTGAAAGTTTGCAGTAACTTCCACTATCATTAAATATTAATTATTATTAATGATTTTAATTTATAAATCATAACTACAGACACTTAAAAACATGCATTTATTATTTTATTAACATATGCATGCATTTTAAATAAATTACTAAGCTAACTAGCTCGATATATATGTTAATTTAGTAATAAAAATTAGTAATTAATAGGATTGCTTTGCTACTGTTAGTAAAGTTTAAAAAAACATTTTTCATTTACTAATTGACAATGCTTATTAATAGAATGTGTAAAGCCCATAGAAAGAAATTGCCTTTTTTAAAGTAATAATGCCCTTTTTTTAAACTTTTGCACCCTGCCCTTTTTCCTACATAGAATGAGCTCTGACTGAAAATTAATATCCCTCAACTAAATAAGATGTGGCAGTTAATTGATTGGGGTTAGGTTGCAAATCAGTGAGTTTGTGGAAGACCAAATGCTTGCCAATAATGGCCAGAATGTCAATAGATTTTTTTGCGTTTTTAAGAAAAAGAATGTAGATAATTTAAAAATAAATTATTGATTAAAATAAACAGATGCGTTTCATTACATTGTTAATAAAGGCTGTAGAGAGGAAAAATATAAAAAGAGACATAATTTTTTCTTTACAGTTAAGTACAGCTAAAAAACTTAATTTTGCAAGCCATAGAATAGAAATTATGTCGAATTTAATTTGAAAATTCAAGTAGGAAAAAAGATTTTAAAAAAATAAAAAATAGGTAACCATAGATCAGAAGTTCTAATTTAACAAAGTTGAATGAAATAATATCATCCTTAAATGAGTATCAGTAACTGGAAAGAAATATTAACAAAATTTGCAATGTTATCAGAAATTTTTAAAAAAAAAAAAAAAAAATTAGAAACAAGTAAAAAAAAAAAAGATGCAAGAGTTTGAACTAATAAAAGAAAAATTTAATGTGAATTATATATTTTATTTAATTAGGGAAACATTTTTAGACAGATGATAAACACATTAAATAAATTTTAATAGTTTGGCTGAAATATTAAATTTTTATAACCCCCTTTCTAAAACCATTTTACTACACTCAAAAGAGAAAATAGAAGATATCTTTAAAGTAAAGAAACTGTAAACAGAATAATAAGCACAGATACAGTTGTCTCAATACTATTCAGATGTTTAATAATTAATGTTAAAACACATGAATGCTTGTTTGATGAAACTGTTACAACTACAGATAAAACCTTTTTTAAAAAAACTGTTTCAAAGGAAAAGATAAACAGATATTGGGGAGATTTCCCTTAATTCTGTTATTTTACTACATACGTGCCTAAAAAACAAATAAAGCTCACCATGTGAACAACAGAATTTCCTTTTTAAGAATAACATATCTTATATTCATGAATTTTCAAAAAATAAAATAGACAACAAAATTCTGCCTTTCATAGCAATAAATAAAGAATATTGATGCTCATGCTAACCATATTTACAAAATAGCTTTCAACAAATTATCTGCAATAATACTTTACAGAAACACATTTGTAAAAGCAATACAAAAAAAGAAATCAGATTTGTGCTTATAAATACTAGTGAAATGAATTCTGTACTTACGAGATGTATATTTGGCAATATTTTCTAAAAGGAGGGGATATTTAGTTAACCTCTGGAAGCCAGAAGCAATTATATCTTTAAGTTGAAGCCGCCGACACAAATTATTAGCTTCAGCATCCTAAATGATATATACAAAAAAATAAGTTAAAAATATAGAAAACATATAAAGATTATTTTAAAGAAGAAAAAAAATTATTAAATTTTTTTTAAAAATATAAATATATATATATACATACACACACTTACATATATTACATCAAAGCCGGAAAAAAAATAAGGAAAAGATATAATCTCGTAATAAACTCACATTATTATATCCGAAAAAAGGAATGTGCCTTCCAATATTGTATTAATCTAGCCAAAGCAAAATATATCAATACAAAGTGAGCATTATTATTTTTCTTAATTTTCTTCGTTATAATCTCTCTTTTCTTTTACTCTTTTTGCTTTTATTGTGTTATATTATAATGCATAAACTAATTAAAAATTAATATATTATAATTCATCTATAGAAGTGAAAACTATTAATCTACTTTTGTAAATAGAAAAATAATGATTAAAATGAAATTTTAATTTTGTAGCATTATAGGGTAGATTAAACAATGTTATACAAAACTTATAAACAAATCTAAGAATAAATTTGCTGCACTCCAACAGAAGTTTATATTCTTATATTTGTTTAATAGAATTCATGTTCTTAAGAATAGATTTTTATAGAATTTATGAATTATTCTTATATTTGCATAAAAAATTTTATAATAAAAAGGGAAATAGACTTATATATTTTACATAACAGAGTACTGATAGCCAAATTTGACTAAGTAGGAAATTTATTTGTGTATTAAAATATTAATAAATATTTCTTATTGGAGCAAATAAACAAAAAGAGGAACATAATAACACCTTCAAAAACTGTTTCTCCAAAGCAATTGGAAGAAAAAAAAGAAGAAAAAAAAGGAAAATACATGTTAAATGAAGATTAAACACTAACTTACAATAAAAATTATCAGTTTTCAGAAAACTAAGAAATGAATATCTTTTATTTCTGGTATTCCTCAATTTGAACAGAAGTGTTAATAGAATGGAGGAGTTTTAATTTTTCAGTCTAACTTAAAAATGTTAACCAACTCTAAAAAAAGGCCTTTACCCCACAATGTAAAACTAGCAGGAACTTTTATCAATTAAATGCACAATAAATACTTAAAAAACCAACTATGAAATCACTTATTCGTAACTAAGGGAAGATTAAGCCACTTTAAAGCTAAGTCAAATTAAAATATAATTAGTTCACAGCTTAGTAGAATATTCTAAATTTTTTTTCCTACTGTATGTTATTTATTCATAATTTCTATTTAATCTTGTTTATTGTCTCTATACACTAAGTTAAAGCATTCAAAGTCACCATGTAACAATACATAATATAAAAAATACCAGAAAGTTTGTAACCATCTTGAGTCTAGCTTGATGATAGTAATGTTTAAATCATTATTTCTACTTAGATAAAGTTATAAAATATTTTAAGATGGTTTTAGTAAATCATTTCAGATCACAAGTGACAAATGGAAAATGACTAAAAAAAAAATGACTTACAGCCAGACTTAAAGCCAACTTTGTATCTTTTTTCTGTCTTGACTTCAAGTTTTCAAGTGCAATTGATTGGTTCTGACAATAAGTAGCAGCAGCTTGTTTCAGATGATCCCCTGCAGCACCATCAAACTGGAAAACAATGAAATAAATTAAGAAAATTAAAATTAAATTTCATCAGTAATGCAAAAGCAAAATTTTAATTTCAAAAAATAATATTTAGCAAAAAGTAATAAGTTAGTTTCATAACTTTTTCACTTTATCTATACCAGGAGTGATTGTGAGCCTAACTCAAAAATCCTGAAAATTTCTTCAGTAAAATCATTAATGACGCATTTAAAAAAAAAATTAATGTCTTTATAAATTTAAATCATTCATATTTTCCAGTACAGTTTAAATAAATAATTAAGTTTACTTTTATCTCTAATCACATTTATTATTCTACCAGAAAAAATATTTACAAATGAAAGAGATGCAAAGCATAAATTCTAGTTCTAATATTTTTACATAAAATATACAAGAATTTTTATACATAAATGCGATCAGTGATTTCTTAAAACATCTGGATTGTGGTTAGCAAAAAATCCGGAAATCCGTATTTTTTCAGGAGCACAATCATCTCTGCTATACATATAAATAAATATCTGCCTGTACTTTATAGACATCTAAATCATCCGTTCGAAAACGATGATATTTGGCATACTGATAACTTGAAGCACGGGGAAGATCAGTACTAGGACGCTATTAGAACACTCTACTAGGAACCAGTTGAGTGGGATGAGCAAAAAACTAATTTGAATTTTTTGATTGGTTAAGAGTTAGCCCTCTTTTTAAAATTAAACTATACACAATTCTATTTCTTAAATATTTTTACGATAACATCAGTGACCTTTGCCAGCTAATAGCTTTATTTGATCAAAAAATGTTAAAGCACATATATTAATATTTAATCATTCTTAATTCAATATGTTGGATAAATTCAGTGAACAATGCTCAAGTGGACATGCCATTTTCTCATTCGACTTTTGAAATTTCAATTGTAAACGAAATTTTTTGACGACCATAAAAATAAATTTTTAAGGTTAAGAGTAAAAAAAAATTTCACTCCATTGTTTTGTTTTTTAGAAAGTTGTGACTAATTATTATTTTTTGAATCTGAGAGCCTACGCCAATATCTTACGTAAAAGTTATTTTAATATCATGAGAATTAATTGAATAAGCTGTATTACTAAATGAATAAACTTATTGAACTGAAGCAAAAAAATAAAAACTTTATTGACTTCCAAAAATATGGAGAAGTTAATAAAAGTACACATGTAGTAGAAGTTTCCGCTTAGCAAGTCTTGAAAAACGTCTATTTTTAAAAATTCGAAACACATCAATTTTTATTTTCTTCTTAATATTTTTTTGAAGCCAATGAAGTTTTTATCATCAATTTTACTGAGATACATTTTGTATTGTGATAAATGCTCGTAGAAATAAACATATGCATTTTAATATTTTAGAGGATTTATGCGGTCCTTAAAAAAGTACTAGACACATAGCATCAATATTGTAATTATGAAGTTATCTTTAACTTAAAAATTAAAACCAGATGTTTGGAGTTTATGAAATTGAATATTGTGTGAATGTAAACAAAAATAAAATATATTTAATTTTTCTTAGTTTTGCTGCCACGATCTGAGTATCTGAAGGATCTTAGAAACTCTGTTTATAATGAGAGAATTGTTTTAGATATTTTCAGTGATGGTGAGAATCGTTAAACAAATTTGTAAATTAAGGGAAAAATACATTGCTAGCTACTTTTATTACATTTCTGATTTTAAAAAAAAGAAGTAAATTTCGAATTAGCCTCTTTGATCAGTGAAAAAAATATATGGAAGCATTTAATTTTAACTAACTACAAGAGTTAAAGTAAAAAATGTTTCAATAATGAATCATAGAGGTGTAGTGGCTCAGGGGATAGTGCGTCCGTCTCCCAACGAGGTGAATTGGGTTTAAATCCCAGCGATGGCTGGTCGATACGAATTCCGCAAATGGCTCAAATCGAAAGCAGTGCTAATGTAAATTATTCTCAGTGGTAGTCGGATTACGGGTTAGAGTCTCCTTGTGAATAAGGCTAACCGCGGAGGTTTTCGTGTTTTTCCTTTACATGTAATGCAAATACGGTTAAGTTCCAGCAAAAAATTCACCATGGAGGCAAATTTCTCCCAATACTTGATCTAGGAGTTCCCTTGTCTTTTGGATTAGGCTCCAAAATTACAAGGTTACGAAGTTGAACATTGGGAGTCGTGAACTCAAAATTGGGTCGGCTAATCAACGACAGCTTTGAGAAGTAATCTACAAAATTACCCTTTCAAGCATTAGTTGTCCTATGTCTCCAATAACTGGTTCTTCTTTTCTTCGAGCTTTCATTTTGTTGTTAAATGTTGTATGGATTTCCAACATTTCTTCTAAGTTTGGAAAGAGTAAATTGAGAAAATCTGATGGCAGAAGCTGTTCTTGAAGCATTGGTTTATAAAATAACCGGTCAAGCACTTTCAAATTTCTCACATGAGTTCTCTCAGTATGGAAAAGTTCTGAAAAAAAGAAAATTAAACTAATACAGGGTGTGTAGCCAAATTTTTCAACAAAAAATTAGCACTTTATTTCAAGCTATTGTTTCAAGTTCTTCATATATATATTAACAAAATGCAAAATAATTTTCAAAGACTTCACATGATCATGATAAAATAACTAGTTTCTGACAAAGAACTCTTTTCTTGATTATATTAGCCAACATAAAAACAATTTATGCAAAATTTTTAAATATATTCAATATTGAGTGGTTCATTCTATTTTTTTAATTAATAATTAATTTATTTAATTATGTAAAAAGTATAATTCAAAATTATAATTAATTTAACTATTACTTAAAAAAGATTATCAAGTGTGTTTATTAGATTTCAATAAAAGTTATTTATAAAACCATATTCAAGAAAACATTACTATGGCTAATATTATTGATCATGCAGAATTTATAGAGATAAGTAAAGAATTAAGTAAACTAAAAAAACTAATAAATTCATATCACCAAGGTAAATTAATGAATGGTCCCTAATAGATTTTTATTAAAATGTATTACTTAGTACAGTATTTCTTTAGTAAAATGATTTAAAAAAATTAAATAATTTTGAAATGTTTATACGAGTATTGAAGCTAAACATTTTTGTCAGAAGTAAATTTTAAAACAGTCCCTACACTTATTATATTTAACAAAACTGAGATAATTGAAATTTTTATTTAAATTGTTTTTAAATCAGATCATTAAGAAATGAATTAAAGTTTTGGGGAATGATAAACAAAAATAGTATAAGTTTTTTTTTTTCTGCATTTAAAATAGTGAAAGCTCCTCACTTTATACTTTCTTAAACTCTTGCCTCAAAATAGTACTGAGATTTTTCATAAAACAACTTAAGAGTACTGAAAATTTTAAAAATAATAATACAATAATAAAAAGTAATAAGTAAAATAAAAGAAATATAGTATAATAAAAGTTCAAAAAATTTCATGAATTTAGTGGGTCAATGAAAATATTAAGATTAAAAATCTCAATTGATTCCTATCTTTATTAAAATAAATAAATGAAAGGGAGATGGAAATTTTGAGATGAAACTATGTGATTCTTTACTGCTTTGTGGATCCACGTGAAAATAAGTAATAAGTGAATGATCCCCAAGTCAAGCTTGAGGATTATGGTACTGATCTTTAAAAAGAGGAGAACAAGAAGGTCATTAGCTTGCCAGCGACAAAGACGATGGCGGTTCACCACCAATGAAATTAACAAGAGAAATAAAATGTTCTGTTGTTATTAATTGAAAAAATTTGGCAATGTTTAGTTGATCCCCATAATAAGCTGAAACTTGAGAGAATCTTTGGTTCGATTTCAGAGGGCAGAAAATGAAGCCTGTAGTTGAGAAACTTTTGCAAAATGCAGCGGTGAAGTAGGAATTCTTCCTACCGAATCCAGCTCAGTATATGCACATGCGGACCCACAAGTATTTCATCAAACATGTAAAATTATTGGAGCTTTCATACACTATGCATAATGGTACGCCGGAATGGATTGTGAAACTGTTGAGTAGAACAATGTGAAAACCACACTTTTTACATAATTTGTAGCAAAAATCGACATGGTAAAGAAAAATACAGTAGGGAACCGATTGTCCGTAACGATCGGGACCATCGCTATTCCGGATAACTGATTTTTCCGGTTTTCTGAATCGCTACAAAAAGCCGGTTTTTTTTTATTGTTAAAAGCAACTAAAAAAAAAAAATTTGGGGGAAATAATCTTAGAAAGAAGAAAAAAAGATGAAGTAATACACTAATGATTATTCCAAAATGATGGTAAGGTAAACATCTTTCAAAAAAGAAAAATCTTAAAATTTTACCAGGAAAAAATTTTATTTTTTAAATGGCGGGAAAATTTACCGAATTTTGTTCCGGTTTTTTGGTTTTCCGATTTCCAGATAACGGGTTCGGTACTGTATTTCATTTTGGAAAAGGGAAAATTAAGCACTTTCTAAAAACACCAAACACCTAATGAAAAAAGCACCTTTAAGGTCTTTTTAAAAAAAGAAAATAAACATTAAACACTTTTTAAAAACGCTACACACCTCATAATATCAATTAGCATTGAAATGAGAAAATTTTGTGTTTATAACACTAGAATCTACATTTTATTTTAAAAAAATTTATAAATCAAAAGTATTTAAATATAATAAATATTTACATAAAATTTAGATTTTTTTCTTTCTAATGAATTGATTAGATTAACTTTACAAGAGACTAATTAGTTAAAACTTATGACAACAAATTTTATTTTATATGGATCTATTATCTTGTCTAATAATCCTGCAGATAGAAAGAATCAAAGAAAACTCTTAATGATTCAACAATAACTCATGAAATAGTCACAGGGAAGAAAAATAATTTGTTTTCTTTATAAATCAGCTAATAAATTAACTGGTTAAATTTTATTAGCATCAACTTTAACCTCTTCAGACATTTATTTTAGAAAAAAGGAGAGCATATCAGTAAAAATAATAGAATATTATAAAAGTAACTAAGAAAATTATCTTCATACAGGTAGAGTCAGAATAAAAAAAAGGTCGTATGCACCTACATGTTCAAGATACCTGGAGTACTTAGTGTAAATAAGTCATAAATCAGATTATACCTGTTATATTCACAACATAATTATTATCTATAAAAATGATTTGTTTTTATAAATATAAAATCTAGAATGAGAGTAAGTGAGGTAATTAAATCTGTTTAATAGTTGGGCAAAATCTTAAAAAAAAAATTTAAGAACATAGTAGTTTTAGCCTTATTTTAATGAATATCAGTCACATTAAACTTTTGAATTAAAGCAAGCAATTTTTTTTTTTTTAGTGCAGTCAAACAGTTTTAACTACAAAAGCATAATGAATTTAATTAGGGGCCATCCATAAATTATGTCTCACTTGGAGGGGAGTGAGGGGTTTGCAAAATTTTTAAAATTTGACACAAGTTATAACAGGAGGTAACAATAAGTGTCACATCACACATTTTGGTTGAAATAAAGACATTTAAAAACAACAAATTAAATATATTGTTTAAATTGTTTTTTACATTATTTTAAAATATTTTTTCCTAATGATATTATTTTGAATAAAAAAATGTGTTCATTAAATTTTTTGTCTTCTCATGATTAAAGTTTAAATTAGTCTAAGGTAAAAGTTAAAAAATAAAATGGAAATCTACTCGGTCCATTTAGAAAGAAAAAAAAGATTTGGGTCATTACCACAAAGTTCTAACAATTTTAGAAAAAAAAAATAATAATAAATAATGCATATTCCACTTAAAGGTCCTAAACACTGTTTGCAATTGCACATATATATTAATATTTTACTACTAATGATTATTAATTATGTTTTTTGTGGTAAATCTTCATTTTTTCTTACAAAATAAGTACACAGATAATCATTATTATGCGTGCAAATATCATTAAAACACACCAATGAATGTTTTTAAAAAATCTTAAATATGTTCTATAACACAGCGTTTCTGCTTCTAAACTGTGAGAGTTATATGTTTATGTAATATAGCATGACATGTGACAAAGAGGGTAGGGGTAGAGTGAAGTGTGACAAAAAGATGGAGGAGGTTAAAAAAATTTTAAAAACGTAAAATATCATTTATGAATCATTTATTAAAATATCATATATTTTCCATCTCATTAGAGCACAGATAAAAATTAACATCATTAAAAAAAAAAATAATAATATTATTTGGTTTTCGGTTTTCATTTTATTTCTAAATACATATTTTAATTCGAAATTATTTAATCAACTGTATATAAACTTACCATTTATAACATCCTGCCTTTTCTTTTCTTTTGGTTTCATCACCTTCAATTCATCCCAATTAACATTTTCTTGCCAATTTGGTGGGTCTGCATCAGCTTCTAAATCAGAGTCATCCATAGAAGATAAACCATGACTTCCAGACAACATGCCACTTACAGAAGTAACATTAGGAGGAGCAGAATCTACAGAAACAGAAGTCGGCGTCCTGTGCACCATTTCAGATGAGTTACTAGGACTGTCCAGACTTCTAAAAAAAATTATTCATATTTTAAAACTAATAAATTAAAGATATTGAATTGACTTTTTTTTTCAGTATGTGATTATTAAAGCCCGGAATTTCAGGCAATAAAAAATGCAAAAATAGGCAGGCAAAAAGGCAATTAAAAAGCTTGAAATAGTCACTTAAAAAAAGGCACTTAAAATTGGAGCAAAATTGTAGTTGGTAATGCCTAAAAGCCCATATAGGTATCCAAGGTATAAAAAAAGTTGCTAGAAGTATCCGGTATACCTACATATTCATCTTACTCGACTGTCGTAGCAATAGTACAAAAGAAGTGGACATAATTGCACCCAAAAAAACCCTCAACTGCGTAAGTGTGAAATAAAAATTGAAAACTCATACTTACAATAATATTGTATGCAAATTTATTCTGACGATTGGTTGTTGTTGCACATCACAACTAGATGCTTTTTCAAATTTTCAAAAGAGAAATTTTGTCTCCTGTCAGTCAATTTAGTTTTAAACAAAGAGAAGGATCTTTCTAATTCGACAGAGGTTATGGGCGTGTGCCTAAAACAACTTGCCATGGTAGGAGATATGGTAAGTGCAACTGTAGTATCACCAGAAAGTACTTTTGCAATGTCCTTGATGCATTCAAAGTCTGTATTTGCAAAGATGACGTTTTCACATTTCTTCTTTATTCTGTCACCAGCTGGTCCAGGCACAGACATTAGTTCTTGAATAGTATTGTCGAAAATCTTTAGTGACTCGGACAAAGACTTATTTCTTTTTTCCATGTGTTCAATAGCTCCAGGGAGCTTCCCAAAATAAGTTGAAATAAAAGTCAGTTCATTTTTTATTTTAGAACTGCTAAGCAGACTTTTACTTTTTCTTATGGATATTGCCTCTTCATCCGAAAAGCTGGTAAGGACCCGAGTAACTTCCTCAAAATTTGTGCAGTAGTATGAGAATGCTGAAATCCATGTTCCCCATCTAGTAAGGATCGGTTTAGGAGGTAATTGAATGTATGGTGCAATTTCTTTGAACACTTGAAGGGGCTTTCACAAATACTTTTTTCACACTAGAAACAAGCGAGTCTACCTCAGGATAGAGACCTCTTACTTCCTCTGCTATCCTGCGCAATGCATGAGCAAGGCATGTTAGATGGATCATATTAGGAAAGAAAACTTTTAAGGCATTTCCAGCTTTAAGTGTATTCTGTATTCTATTCAAACAACACTGTCAATCTCATGGACAGAAAAATGTCTTTCACCTGCCTTGCTCACTCAAGCACGAGTACCCTATCCGCTCAGATGAATAGCCATTGTACAGTGTGAGGGGTGACCACTGCCTCAGAGGGAGGGAGTTGTCCCAAAAGGAATAAAGTCCTAATCTCTATAAATGCATTACAATACGTCGGATGACAGTCAACCATTTCAGTACTTCTTCATTTTGTGTTTATGCTCGGTCAAAAGTACAAAAAGCTTTGCAGAAAAATTTTAAATTAGACAGAAATAGGCATTTATGAACAAAAGGAAAGAAAAAGGCATTTTCAGAAGAAAACGTTTAAAAAAGGCAGAGAAGGGCATCCAACTTCCGGGCTCTAGTGATTATCAAATCACGCTGCTAAAAATAACCCAAATCACTGTTGTAACCTCTAAATTCTATGTCTTTGTGCTTGCTCTAGTTGATCTTACCTTTGCTCATACTAAGCTTTTATCTTATTTTATAACCGTCATTGAACAGCAGACCCAATTTTTTGGGTTTATGACTATTAATGTCCAATTCCCAACCCTGGTAACTTTGAACCAAACACAGAAGACAAGGGAGCTCCTGGATTGAGCATTGTGAGGAATTTGTCTTCGTGGAGGACTTTTTGATGGAACAAACCCGCATTTCTCTTACATGGGGAAGAAAACCATGAAAACCTCCCACGGCTATCTTGACAGCAGGGGGATTCTAACCCATTATCTGTCTACCACTGAGGACATTTTAAGTAAGCAGTGTTGTTGGTGCAAGCTGGATGTGGAATTCGTACCAACCAGACATCGTTGGAACTTCATTGCAAGGCAAACGCTCTATCCCCAGAGCCATCATGGCTCAAGATTTGACATATGCAGATGACACGCATGTCATCATATCAATTCTTTCGCACCTACTATCTACCATTTTAAGCAAATAGTTTGCTAACGATTTGACTGACAAAATTAATCATCCAATTAGATTTGCTTCACATTAACTCCATTATGAGCATAAATGTTTTAATTGCCTTTGTAACTAGTCTTACTTTCTTAATACTCATTGCAGCATTACAAATATGACTTTTCATATCTTTAACCCCTTCCTTCTCACTCCCGTGAAATTTCCAGGCCGGAGTGTTCAGTAGTAACGAGCAAATAAGAATAAAACTAATTCATTTCTCTTGCACGGAAAACATTTTATTTCTCCTTTTACACACTAGATGGCAGTACCAGGATATTTTTAAGGTAATTGTAGATAGTTAGTTTATTTTAAACTGGATGACAACACTAATCAAATACGTGTATTTGGCAAAATAAGCCCTTTTATGACCATCTTCTTGAAAATCAACCGATCGTTAAGGGGTTAATAAATCACACAATAGAGTCACCCTCGCAGTGCAAAGGATAAAATATAGTGAATAACAGTTTCTAGTTAAAAAAAAAGAAAACAAATGCAAGAGAGGGATATTCAAAGACATAAAAAAATGTCGTATGAAATTGAGATATTAATACAGAACTTATGAAAAAAATATATACTAACTTAAGAATAAGGACTGCAAATGGAATTTTTTAGTGCAGTGCATAATGGCAATTAATAAAAGTACACAGCAGTTTCTGAATTAAATAAAAGAGCAAGAAGTAACACAAAGATTGAAAAGTCCAAAATGCCTAAATTATGCAATAAAATAAATGAAAGGCAAAATATTTATGAAAATCAAACAGATTAACTATTATATTACAACATTTTATTTTGATATCTTACATAACAAGTAATTTACTGGTGGTAAAAACAGTTTCTGATAAATAAAAAAAGAAGATAAGGAAATAAAGGAGAGAAAATATAATTTGCTTAAGCTATTAGCGTAGTAGGTAAATAATTAGGTGATTATAATAACTGAGAGAAAAGTTGGATAATTTAATGGAGTAGTTTTAAAAGATTAGTTTTTTATGCATGTTCAAGAATTCAAGAAATTTTTTTTACAAACCTGTTTGACAAACTTGAATTGGAAGAACTTTTGGATTCATTTAGACCAAGATTATTTTTATCATCAACATCCACATCACTGAAACATTAATTTTTCTATTAATAACAACAATGATGAGATTTTAACACATTTTAGGCCAAGGAACAAAACATTATAAAATATGGTATTATTTTCATTGAAATATGTTTAAATTACATTCATTATGACAAAAAATAAGTTTCGTGCATGAAAGATAATATTTTATTCAAGAAATAAAATGGTATGCATACGCACCATTGGCCAGATCAATGAACAATACCTTTAGTTCAACAGTTATACTTTTAATGGAAACATTAAAAAAATTCTGAAAGCAAATGGACTTCACATTTTATGCATAAATAAATTGAGTGGTTTTTGCACACTTTACATCGTCTGCGAGTTTTTTAGTCATGCTCACTTATTGTATGTCCGATTTTATCAGTCCCTACTTCTTTCGGTAGAGATGCTGATGATGGGCAACTTGTAATGTACTTTCACCAGATGGATTGTTCTTTGATTCTGATTTATTAGGGCAATAGCTATTAAGTCTATAAGGGATATTTTTGAGCTAGTTGAAATTCCAGTTAGCTTCCATTAATTTACTATAACGCTATCAATGATGTTTGTAAATAATGGACACCACTAATTCTTACCTTGAATCTGATTCGTTATTTAGCTACGGCATAGTTCTACACCTCCCACATGCTTATTGTCATCCGAAATAACGTTGAGTTGTAAAATTACAACTTTTCTTTCTTTGTGGTTGTATTGTTTGGCATTTACAAGGGGAAAAATGGTACCGTTGTTAGTAACAATTGTTACCACATTGTTGTTCCAATTCATTGCACATGTTTCGGTATCCTTGCTGAATGCAAAATCGTAGGAACCACGATGGAATTTATTTATACAAGTTCATATTTATATTTTTATACAAGTTCATACTCATATTTTTGGAGTCATCCAATATACAACCAGCTATGCGTTTTTCATGAGCTGGGCCAGATGCAAAGAAACCCTTTTCTTTCAAAATTTCAAATAAACTATAGGAAGAGAAAAAATTATCAAAATAAATTTTGTACATCTGAGGTTTTGAAACAACTCTATGTAACTTCAGAACAACGCTTGTTCCTAATGGCATCTTTTGTTGATCACTGTTAGCCTCAGCACAATAAAACTCTGATAACACTAAAACTTCACAATAAAACTATGAAACCTTGCATCAGGGTGCGTAGCCAAATCTCTCAACAAAAAAGAAGTACCTTTTAAGTACTTTTTAAGCACTCAAAAAATATTTTTCAGCACTATATTCATTAACAAAATGCAAAATAATTATCAAATGATTTTATATGATCATGATAAAATAACTAGTTTCTGACAAAGAACTCTCTTCTTGATTATATTGGCCATTATAAAATGATCAAGAGATTTTTCATTTCAATATTGAAAAATGAAGCCTGAAATTGAGAATATCTTGCAAAATGCAACATAGTTGCACATGAGAGTGCAAGAATCTCACCGAACCCAGCTCATATAATGTGGCGAAAATCGACAACGTAAAGAGAAAAAAAATCTCATTTCCGAAAATTAAAAATTAAGCATTTTTTAAAAATACCTAATGAAAAAAGCACATTTAAGGGCTTTTAAAAAATGCAAACCGAAAATAAGCTTTAAGAACTTTTTAAAAACGCTACGCACCGTGTTGCATAAAGAGTAGGTGTTCAGATTTTGCCTATTTCGCATGCATTCGGCCAATGGTGCGTTAATGCACCATAAAATTTTAATTTTAAAAAAAATTAAATTTTCAATAACCGTTTGAATTTCAAAAACTAGCGTGTTTTGAAAATTTCTCCACAGAATATTTACTCCAATTGAATAACTAATATTTTATAGACATCTTCAGAACCCTTAAAAACAGCAGAAAAATAAAGTGATTAAAAAATATTCGCCACAGTGTTAATGAAAAAATTATTTCTTAAAATGGTGCATTTACGCACCTTTGGCCGAAAATGGGTTAATAAATGGTGAATCTATTTTTAAACATGTTGAATCTGCTCTTAAACATATAGAATCTAATTTTAAACTGACCTTTTAGATCGTGGAATGTTTGGGTCACTTCTTTTCCTGAAGGATGGTTTGCTTTCCCTCTAAAATAAAAGAGAAAGAAATTACAACTTTTGTAAAATTCAAAATCATGCAACATAACATAAATCTGATCAATAGCCAACATATTGACGCAGTCTAGAAAAATTGCTTTAAAACAGAGGTTGGAAGTAGCGTGCTACATGTCGTGAAACTACTATAATTGCTACTTTTTCTTGTATTGTGTGTTTGTTTTTTTTTTTAAACGGCAAGCACTAAACTTTTGTTCTTCACCTCGGAAGATGCCAGAAGTGTTGCTCATTTAACGTTACTCAGTGGGCACCTGCGAACCTAAGTCATGGAGGCGAGCAACATTACCCACGCTACACTGCCACAGTTACCTGTTTATAGGGTGGGCTACATTCACTTCACACAATAGCGAAAAACACAGAGAGAGAGAGACAGAAAAATCCATGCCCTGACTGGGATTCGAACCCTTAACCAATGGCTTCAGAGACAGGCACGCCGACTGCTCGATCACCGTAGTTTGTAGTGTAGTGCACTACTTCTTAAAAGAAGTGTAGCAAGTAGAGCGATACAAAGAAACGACAGTTTTTTGCAGTGATTCTTGGCAATTACTTTTAATATGACTGGGATTCGAACCCTTAACCAATGGCTTCAGAGACAGGCACGCTGACTGCTCGACCACCGTAGTTTGTAGTGTAGTGCACTACTTCTTAAAAGAAGTGTAGCAAGTAGAGCAATACAAAGAAACGACAGTTTTTTGCAGTGATTCTTGGCAATTACTTTTAATATTAATTCAGTAAAGAATTGAGGTTCAAACGCAACTAATTTTTCATATCAGATTGGCACAAATCTTTTCAGATCTGTCAATTAGATTTACCCTACGAACGAGCATTAATAAAAACAATTTTGATGCTCTAGAGCAGCAAGTTTTTTTCTTTAATCTAATCAAGCCCATTATATATAACAGGGGTGATTGTGAGCCC
Organism: Parasteatoda tepidariorum; assembly: GCF_043381705.1. NCBI lineage: Eukaryota > Metazoa > Arthropoda > Arachnida > Araneae > Theridiidae > Parasteatoda > Parasteatoda tepidariorum. The sequence goes on from NC_092206.1 coordinate 6,688,323, forward strand.
AAGTCAGAATTCGGGAAATCTTCTTGAGTTCAAAAAAAAGAAGAAAAACAGTTTAAATTGAAAAATTAGAAAAAAAATTTAAACAAGGTTTTTTCCTTTTTCTCAATATTTCTTAGTTTACTTAAAATATATTTAAATTTTCACACAAACCTGTACCATTTACACATACCTATGATGACCTGGAGAAGTAATTAAAATTTACAAATATGTCTTTCTTTCTTGAGTTTATGATTATAACAACTATTTACTGATAAAAAATGAATATTAATCATGAATATAAGCTTATAAAGTATCTTTCTGGCTCTCCCTTACAAACAAATAAAATAAACTGTGTTTTTAAGTTCCACCTTTGAAAATTTGATTTCCGGAAACTACTGTGATCAATGATTTTTTTTAAGCATCTGGACCTTCGATCTCCGGAAACATCCGGATCACTGTCAGCGAAAAATCCAGAAATCCAGATTTTTTCCGGAGCACAATCAGCCCTAATATAATTACTAATATTTAGTCATTACAAATAATAATAATAATTTGTCACTTTGGCCATACTTCCAAACGCGAATGTACACTCGTGGAACACTAAAAAAATACTTGATGTTATTTTAATGAAAGGGAACATATTTTCTCTGTACTTCATTTCTTATAAAGATTTCAAAAAAAGAGCATTAAACGCTTAATAAAATTGCAAATATTTGATAGATTCCTAGCATTTCTTAAGAAAATATTTACTGTCAAGAAGGGTCTAAAAATTTGGATGTCAAAAAAAAACACATTTGTAAAAAATAATTTAGAATAACTGGCTCATGTAAACATAAATATTTTTAGTACGTCCTAATAATAATTATAATTTCCTAATTAAATAAATATTTCACGTTTAAATAAGCGTCTTTTTCAAAACTATTTTGAACATGAGTGTAAATTAAGTTCTCCAGAAAATTTTGTCTCCTAAAAGTAGTGAAGTATTAACTAGATTTCAAAAGTAGTTTGTAGCCACTACATTTCAAAAAAAAAAAAAAAAAAAGAATGAGNAAAAAAAAAAAAAGGTAGTTTAAGTTAACTACATTAACAACTGCTAACTACATTAGTAATAAAGTAGTTGTCATAAGTTAAAAAAGTAAAGTAATTTTTCTGACCACTGACTTTTTCTGACGCTTTAAAGTTTATGTAATATATTTGGATAACTCCCAATTCATGGAACAGAGCTGAAATTAGTTTATTGGTGTTGTCCCTATCTCTTGTGTGCATCAAAATTAATTATTCTTATTCATTTCCCTTTTGAACTTCAATATTTATTTATAAAAAATTAAAAATACTTTAAAAAAACTAAGTTCATGTGTTAGAATACTAAAATAAAGTAGTTTTTATATGTCATGGAATTTAAAGCTATTGCAAATTTATTGGTTTCTTAAACAATGAAGGTTCTGCTTCAGTTGGCCATGCACATGTGTTTAAGGTAAGTTCTCCTATGAAGTTCACCTCCTAACAGTACTGAAGTAAGGACTACATTTCAAAAGAAGTTTTTAGAAACTTCTTCCAAAAAAATTTAAGTGTAGTTAAAGTTACCTATACTTGCAATAAAGTTGTAGATAAAATTGCAATTTTTTCGATCACTGTCTTAAAATATATAAGCATCATATTTTAAAAAGAAAGCAAATGAGGATATTCTGCCTTCCCTCTTAATCATCGCATAAATCTGATCAACATTGGCAACATACTGACCTAGTTTAAGATAATTGTGTTAATATATTGATGTACTTGCTTTATGATTACTAAATAAAAAAAATTAAAAAATGCAGTTTTTTAAAACATCTTAATGTTTTACTATTATTACTATTTGAGTCACCCTAGATTATCTAGTATGTAGAATACTAAACTAAAAAGCAAAATTAAATAAAAGATTCAGTAGTTTTTAGATATTTTTTATTGTTATTATTGCTTATCAATTTTTAATTCATTTTATGCTTTGCATTATTAACTTGAGGAATGCATAAAAGTAAAACACACTAATGAATCTAGGATTCAGTTATATTTATTACTATTATCCATAACACGTAAGAGTATCTCTTGCACTTTAACTATCAAAAATAAAAATATTTTGTTATAGTAATAAAAAAAAGACATACTTAAAATAATAACACTAGCAGTAAAATCACTAAACCTACTAGCACTGTAATATCCGTGAAATAGGCCTACAGTCTAATTTAATTTACTGCCCCATATTACAATAATATATTCATTAGTTTCTTTTACACTTCAATATTATTTAATATTAACCTTCCCTTTTGGTTGTCGCAACATTTCATTGCAAACACGTTTTGTCCCGGAAATGACTTACCGAGGGCACAATTTGTCTCGGCGACAATTCCCCTGAGAAGTAAAATAAATTAGTGTACAGTTCGCATCAAGATAAATGGTCTACCCTAAATAACTCTTGATCTAAAACTACATTACTTTTGCAACTCACTACAACTACTTTATTACAAATGTAGTTAACTACAGCTTTAATTAATGTTTATTAATTATATGTAGTGACTGACTACAAACTACAGTATACTTACTCTTGATATCTCGAAAACCTTTTATTGTCAAAAAAATATTTTTCCCCTTGGCATTAAATATTTACCTAATGTTACTTTAAATTCCTATGTCAAAGAGTTTATTCCCAAAACTTTGTTATGTTGAATTTTGTTTCAAAAAAGAAAGTTAATTTTTTTTTGGAAAAATCACAATGTAAGTTAATTGTATAGCAATTCTTAACTATTTAATGCATAATTACTTTTGTTTTACTTTTAAATATAAAATTCTCATTGTTGTATTTAGACTTACAGTCAACTATCATTACATACATATTTATTCGAAGTTATTCTTTTGTTTTAAGATTCTAATTTTTAGATTAATATTTTAGAATATATTTTCTACTTTTTAGAACATATTTAATTCTGAACTTTTTATCTCGAAATGTTTTTAGTGTCCCTTCAACTTTGAGATAAAGAGAATATACCGTACTTCTGAAATGTAGTCACTATGCCAGTCTGTTATATTAAATAATTTTTCACAAATTTGTTCTTGGAACCTTCCACTTTAAATGCCTTTCTTGACAGCGAATATTTAATTTAAAAAATGCTAGAAAATTTTAAAATATTTACAATTTTGGAATTTTTAATGCTTTTATCTCTTTTGGGAAGTAAAATACATCGAATTCGATTATGTTCCCCTTTATTGAAATACATCAACATTTCATGAGTGTACAGTACGCAACTGTCGCAAAAAATAAATAGACCACCCTAGATAACTTTTGATCTAATGATCTGATATAGACGTTCTAGGACTCTATGTTAATGGTTTGAAGGGTGATCTCACAAATGCTAATTGAAGACGATATTTTAAGTTACAAAATCAGACACAAAAACGTACATTCTCTGAATAAACATGCCTTCTTTACGACAAATTCTGATTTATGACCCTCAAAATAGAGAAGGTAATCATAATCTCTGAAATATGGTCTCAATAGTTTAGTCAGGACAGTGGTGCAAAATTTGCACCCTTTAATTTAAATTTTACTTTTGGCGCATTACACAATATCTTTTAAACGAATTAAAATATTTTGTCTGCAATTATAAAGTTCTTTTATCTAAAGATAATTCCATGCAAAGCATAATTTTTAGTAAATATTTTTTAAATTTTTTATTATTTTACTTAATAATAGTCGAAAAACTGTAAGGTATTTTATTTTTTGCATCATTTAAATAGTAATTTTAAATGGCAAAATACAAAATCAGTCATGTCTGTCGTCTAAATATATCCATCTTGTGCCCCAGGAGACGTATAGTATTTTCATTTGACCTTTCTAATTGACAAGTTAATATTATAAATTTAAAAAAAAAAAAAAACTAAGAGGCTTAAGTGGCCTAAGAGGTCCCTTATACTGACTTTCTCACTAAAATCACAAATTAGTTAATATATTTGGCAAAAATTAACTTCATTTTACCTTTTTTAGGTAAACTTGCAACTTTTCTTATTTTAAAGAAAACTAAATTATAGAAAAGTGCTAGTTATTGCTTAGGTCCTTACCGAAATTGAACAACCAGATTTACAACCAAAAGATTGCAGAAATTATCAAAGTGAGATTAATAGTGTGATTAATTATCAAAGAAAATTTGGGTCGAAAAAAACTCTAAAATATTCTCTAATTAGTTATTGATTTATAAAGAAATATTAAATTAATTAAACTTCCATAACTGGACCACCCTTTCTTATTTATAATTAATCATTAATATGACTTTAAAATTGAAGACAAATGAGTTAATCAACCTTTCCATTGATTAAAAGACAAAAAGTTAATTAACTCATGAGACATGGTCAGGGACTAAACAAAAAATGTTAATGAGTGTCTCAGTCTTAATGAACCTGTCCTTACCATGAAATTGTAACCAACAATCTTACAATGAAACTTGCCCACTTGGTTTGATTTAAAAAATTAATAAAAATTATATCTCACTAAATCAAAATATTAAAAAAAAAATAGTGCTAAAATATATATATTTAAAAAAAAACTGTAAAGCTATAAAAATGACCCCCCCCAAAAAAATTTTTTTTTCACAATGAATCTACATTTTCTTTTTCTGGAATCAATTCATCAAACCCTTCAAGCATTACCAATAATCTTTTTTTGTTCCACATGCAAATCAATTTATATTTCATTTATACGGAAATAAATGTCCCTGTCACCTTAATAATATATTTAATTAATTAAATAAAATATGTGAAAAAAATAAATAACAAAATTATAATCCTAAGACCAGATCCTAGTGCTAATGAGACCAAATATCTCTGGAATATATACATATATTCTATCTAACGTTGGACTAAATCAGAATAAATTTAAAAAAACAGCGTCCAAAAATATCGATATTTCACGATATTTTTCGAATTTAACTAAGTTAAAATAAATTTTACATAGGTTAATATATTCGATACCAAAATGAAATTTATAATTATGTATTCAATGATTATCAAAATCTACAACATCGCGATAATACCGTATTCGATAACTATCGTTTCAGATTGTACAAGCGATATTATGAGATTCAATATTTTTAGTATTACATGGTAATTATGATATACCAGGGAGCTTTTAAAAATATCGTATACGCGATGTTTAAAAAAATAACGATATTTCACGAAGCATCGATTCTTTCTAAAATTCAGTCAAAAAAGAAAATGACAAAGGTCCCCGGTCTTAATGAAATTATAATTTAAGTATTCGCGATTGGGTTTTTAATCGGCCTAAAATGTTCAGCAAAGAAGGGCGGCATCATTTATGGGCATCTGGAGATGGAAGAATCCATTTGTACTCGTAGAGGGGGGAAGTCAAAGATCGATAAGAGGAGGAGCTCGGATCTCGTTATGTTCGAAAATAGGATCGAAAAGAAAGAAAAGATATTTTACTTTGGAGAGCGGTATTTCGCAAGCACATGCGATCATGAAAGAGGTAATTTCAGGTATAATAAAAAGGTGATATCCCAATTTATTTCGGACGACATGCATAGATTATTTTATCCTATTATATAAAACGAAATCACTCTTATATGTTTTACATCTTCTTAAGATATTAAGTTATTTTACAGATCGAATTGCGATTGTAATGTTATAAAAATTTAATAAATGTTTATTAATCTCGGATTCTACAAATTTCATAAACGACATTTTATTTAAAGAAAATATTTTTACATTGGCAAAACAAACAAAAAAATATAATTGAACGTTTACGTTTTTTTTTTTTTTTTTTTTAATTGACGAAAATTTTTCAGAAATTCGAATGGAGCTGTTAAAATTTTGAAGAAAATTATTAAATAGTTTTAATGAGTTTCGGAAGTTTAATGAGATGCGTTTTGCTAAGGCTTTATCAAAGGAATTCATACTTATTCGAAATATATTCCTAATTTTTTTGAGTGTCTAATACAACCAATTGATGAATGTTAAAATTAATGCAAGTAATTAAAATTTTTGAGTTCATAGGTAAAACACAAACCATGGACTAATTTTTTTAAATTCAAAATGTAATAATTTTATTCTAATATTATTGGTGACATTTTCGCATTTTAATCCAGTGAAAAATAAATACGATTTTTTCAATAATAAAATAGATAAAAAAAAATAAAATAGTAAAAAATTTCGACGAAATCGGTCACCTAATTTTGAATTCGAATTTCAAAAAAGTTGCACATTATAAATTTTATTTCTTTAGAACTATTAAAGGCTTTTCGCACAAAATTTGTATTTTGCCATTTAGAATTAGATTTAAATAGATGTAAAAAATTGTAAAAATTTACAACTCGAAATATTTTCCACAATTTAATAAAATTTTTGTCTCCTTAAGACATTCTCGAGATTTAGCAAAATGCGCAAAACTATCATTAAAGAGTTCAAACTTTCGACTACTCTACTAACCGAATTATTGAGACCATAATTTTAAATTATGGAGGGAAAAAAATATTCGTTTATTTAGAGAAAAAGCGTTTTTGTTTGATTTCAAACACCAAAAAATATTTTTAATTTCATATAAAAATAACTTATGATAGTTTATTAATAATTTAACGAAATAATTCTTTCACTTTTCGGCGTAAGTGATATATTTAAAACCATTTAATGAATTTTTTTAAATAATTTCGATCATTACCTAACGATTTTTATGTTGTGAAATGAATAAGTATTAATTTAGTTTATAATTGTGGTCATTAGTTATTTAGTTTAATTTATACACTATATAATTTTGAAAGTCCCTGTTCAAAACATTTTAGTATCTTTTAAAGTTATTTTTGTTTTATATATATATTTTGCTTTATATTTTTGCATTTTTCAGCATGTTTGGACCTTTGAATTTTTATTCGGATTTGTTTTAAGCAGAAATTTTTAAGTAAAATGTGATAAAATATTTGTTTATTATTATTATAACTTTTGACCAAGTTCCATTTCGTTCAAAATATTTTTACAGTTAAATGTAGCGTGTGCCAATTTTCGACCTATTTCAATTTATTTATTTGATTATCACATAACCTACCACCGGACTTAAAATACCGCACTAAATGCAGAAAAATATTAAAAAGTGTCGCATAGTAAAAATTTTATTCTTTTCAATTTCACATCAAGGAATTACACAATTAAATAAAGTATATTGTGATGAATCTGGTTTGTATTCATCGGAGTAATAGTTAAAAACGAATTAAATCTGTAAAAACTTGTTCGCGTTCGGTAAAACGATAATATTATGGATAATATAATAAACGATAACGTATGTACAGAATAATTACATGCCTAGATTAATTTTATTCACGCTGATCTTTTATTAAAAATGTATTTCGTGACAAAAAAAGTAGCAATAGATTTTGTATTATTTTTCGATCATAGCTTTATGTTTGATAATAATAAAAATGAACCATAATTCTTATAAAAACAATTTTCTAACATTTACTTAAAGAAGTAAATACTGATATATATTAGAAAAATAAAGGAATGAAAAATAGGAATGAATCAATACAATAAATTCTTTTTTTAAAGTAATTGTTTAAATATACGCTTAAAAACTTTGAAGGGTGACCATAAATATGCTAATTAATTAGTGTAGACGATATTTTAAGTTACGAAATCAGACACAAAAACGTACTTTGTCTGAATGAATGCATTTTTTTTTTTTCGAGGTTCGGTTTTCTGATACCCAAAATATTGGAGGAATCTGGGAAATATGGCTGCAAAAGTTTGATCAAACAGCTATTCAGTTTGGACCCTTTAATATTAATTTTACTTTTTACGTATTTCTCCATATCTCACGAACTGTTTGAGGGAATTAAAAAAATTTATGCACAGAATAATTGTGTAATGAATTTTATAATTATAAAATTTTTTTATCCAAAGATAATTCGACGCAAAATATATCTTAAAAAATATTTATAATTTTATTTAATAAAAGTCGAAAATTTTTTAAATTGTACGATATAATTTAATTGTAAGATATAATTTTCCACACTATTTTAAAGTATGCAGTTTTATAAGGGAAAATACAAATCTTACTATGTTAAATTTTTCATTCGAATCTTCAAAGTTTTATCTTACTATGTAAAATTACATTCTTTAAAATGATGGGGGGGGGGGATTTTATACCTTCCAGTTCAAACATTTTCAGACTGTTACTAAATGAAGTAATAAAAAATATTTAATAAAAGTAGTTTTTTGCGTGGAACAATCTTTGCATAAATGAATTTTGTAATTGTGTGCAAAACATTTTCAGTTCGTTTTAAAAGTTCTTGAGATAGGGCTTCAAGGATTAATAGAGGAGCCTGCCTTTATATCTATGTAGGGCGTAATACGCAAACAATATAATTAATATTCTCTTGACCAAACTATTGGGTCCATATTTTAAGCGGTTAGAAATTCGAATTAGCCGGAAAAAAAGGGGCGTTTATTCTGAGAAGGTACGTTTTTGATTTCGTAACTTACAAAATCTTTTGCGCTAATTATTTAGCATATTTGAGATTTGAGGTCACCCCCTCGAACCATTGAGTCCTAATACGTGTAGATCGGATCATTAAAATTAAAGTTATTCAAAATTATTTCCCCTTTTTTTTCTTCTTCGCGTGCAATAAATCATTTTTAACCTTTTACAGTAAATGGTTATAAATGAGAGGTTTTGCCATTATTTCAATTTTAAGAAAATAAAAAAACACAATTTAGACTTGCCATAATTTCCCGAATGCCCAAAAATACATTGCAAAATCCATCATCTTCGTTTAATAGCCAATTTCTTACTTATTAACTCCTCTGTTAAATACACGAATTACTTTTAAAGATATTGATAAAATTTTCGCCATGGAAGGCTGGAGAGTAATTAATGTCGTTAACAAGGGAATCAGCATTCATATAAATAAAACAAGATTCCAGGGCATCAAGATGAGCTGATGTCACTGGGGTGGAAATAATTTTGGCATTGCTGAAATTGAATTTATGCCCAGGAGTCCAACAATGTGTAGCAATTGATGATTTCTCGTATTATTGATAGCAGACATCGTGTTCCTTAAGTCTAAATTTTAAAGCGCGTTTAGTTCGTCCGATGTCACTAAAGTCACACTGACAAGGAATGTAGTAAATGAACCAGCGATTACAGGGGGGGAAGTCAAAGATCGATAAGAGGAGGAGCTCGGATCTCGTTATGTTCGAAAATAGGATCGAAAAGAAAGAAAAGATATTTTACTTTGGAGAGCGGTATTTCGCAAGCACATGCGATCANCCGAAGACATGCCATCACAATTTTGATCCTCTGCGGAGGGGATGGCACCCCCGCTTCGGTAGCCCGACGACCTGCGCCCGAAGTCGAGCACTTTACGGTAGCACAGTTTAACGAGGACCAATACCGCAGTCTCGGTCCCTACGCAGACTGATCCAAGTGGTCACCCACACGCACACTGACCGTAGCCAGTGATGCTTGACTTCGGTGATCTGCTGGGAACCGTGTCTTAACGATCAGTCCACTGCGGGACTCTCGTATTATTGATAGCAGACATCGTGTTCCTTAAGTCTAAATTTTAAAGAGCGTCTAGTTCGTCCGATGTCACTAAAGTCACACTGACAAGGAATGTAGTAAATGAACCAGCGATTATCAAAGCTAAAAAGATCCTCAAGAGACTCAAATTTGATTTTGTTAGCAAAATGCTAACAAAAAGCTGAATAGAAGGGTTAAATACACGGTTAGCAGCAAGTTAAGTTCGGGGTTTAAAGAAAAAGTTAGTGCAAACGTTAAGTGTGCGGAAAACAAAAGTATAAAACAAAAACATTTACTGACAATAGGGGTGATTGAGATTTATATAAGAGTGCAAAGAGAAGAGAAGTGATTACGATACACAGAAGAGGAAAGATTATCAGGGCATTTAGTGACAAGAATATCTAAAAAAAGGTAGATTGAATATTGAAGCCAAACCGGGTTGACAACAGGATGTTACTATTGAAAATCTTGTATCACTCACTGTCTACTAAGTCAACTCATCTTTTCCACCATGAGAATTGGAACAATTTAAAAAAAAAAATTCTTCGAAATAATGCATGAATGTGTCACAAAAAATGGGAGAGAGAGGGAGTGGTCCATGGCTACACTCCCAATTTGTTTATAGAAATCACCATTGATTTAAAAAGCAGTTGGCTGAATACAGGAACTGACATTAATATCTTCACTTTAAATAATAATAAAAAAGAAAAATGGCGAAATTCTCGCAACCGTAGTTATAAACAATAAATAGCACTAGAAAGGAGAATATTAGTGAAAAGAGATAAGAGAGGGAATAATTTTGTTGGAGGAGGAAAGACGTGCTAGTTGGGAAACAAAATCACGAGAAATTTTAACAGTACGAATATTGTTGGAAGTTAGCAGAGAGATGATACGCGCTAGATAGCGATCAAGTTTAAAGCAAGAGGTATCAATGTTCGAGACAACAGGTCTAAAAGCAAGTTGAGGCTTGTGAACTTTAGGAAAGACATAAAAACGAGCACAATTTGAAATAGAAGAAATGACATAACGTTTAGTTTAGTCCGAAAGAGTACTAGCATTTTTTTTAAAAAAATTCTTATCTGTACTAGAATGAAAACGGTTAGGGTCAGAGGATTCTCAACACAATCATGTTGAGAACAACAATCTGCACATCTTTATCTGATTTGGTAACGAAAATGTAAGAATAAGTTCAATAATAGCTTGTTTTTGAGGGTAGGTGAGATCAAATGTATTCAAGTGTTTGTTTGCAGAAATGTTGTTCAAAATAAAACATCCGAGAGAATCAATTTGACCAGAAAAAGCTTTATTTCACTTTAAAATTGATTCTAATGGGGCAATAATATTGGGAACCGAAAATTCGAAAGTAGAAGCTAAATTTAAATCTAAATAATGGACCTTTCCTTATTCTTGCTAAGATGGCCTGGAATCTTGTTTTATTTATATGAATGCTGATTTCTTTGTTAACGAGATTAGTTCTTCCCCAACCTTCCATGGCGCGTGGAAATGCATTTTACGCTGATTTGCGTCGCTCGGCTGCTGTGGTTTTTTCTAATTAAGTTTCTCACCTTCATTCCATTTCTCCATTTTTCGTTGGCAACTTTATTGGCAAATCACTTTTCTTCTCATTCACGCCTGGCAAATTTTGAAAATGGGAGCCTATTTTTGAAGCGCTTGAAACATGTCACTGTTATTTGCTATTTATATTTTTTTTTTGAAGCGGATGAAGTTTTTAATCAACTAATATCATACCGCATCAGTTTCTTGACATAATTTGTTTAAAAAATTAGAAGATTGTTTCGTACTAGCTAAGATTATTTGTCACCACATGAAACAAAAGCATGAGGGTAATTATATGGCTATGTAACTTATTTAAATTTAACTAGCTGAGCAGTTCTGATTTTTTCCCTTCCCTTCTTAATGAGATCTAAAAACAAGAGATGAAAAACGGTGAAGTTCGAAAGAATGAAGGAGCTTTTACAAGTCAGTTAACAATTCTGGGGAATAATTCTGATGAATTCTCCACCAATTAAAACTAAGGTTGAGAAACAAACAGGAAAACCCTCATGTGGTCTAAGTAGCTGCATGTTAATGTAAATCCAACATACTCCTCTTTATGTGATGATCACCTGCACGTTAAATTTTGCAAGATAAGTTTAATTTTTTTTAAGTGAATAGCATGTTTCATAAAACTACAAAACCATTTTTACAATCACAACTTTTTGCATTTGAGTCCAAAAAGTAGCTATGTATTGAGTTTTAAACCACTTGAAAAATTCATAAGCTTTTTATCAAAGAGAAAAGGAAGAAAAAAATCACCACGTAACAACGGAAAACCAAAGGAGCAGAGGAAATAAAATAAACAGAAAAGAAAAAAAACTTTCAGTTCAAATTATAAAACAACGAAAATCTAACTTTCCAGAATAATCAATCCTTCAATTCAAATTAGTAAACGCATTATAGACATAGAATGATTACTAATGATACGAACTGTATGATACTTCAAAACTACTTTACCGACTTAATTAAACTAAAGCACTTTTCTAATGAACTTTTTATTTTTCATATTCAGATTGAATTTAGAAAATTATCTACATGGTAACCATTATCTTGAACCATTTGTAATGAAAAACTTTTTTAATGGGATAACGTCTGAAAATGATGAAATTTAACACTAATAATAAATATAAGAAAATTGTGTTCAAGAAATAAAACACCACGGAGAAGGGTAAAACAAGAGATACTCATACCTTCTTTATTGATACATAATAACTATATTTTACTTTGGTACTGAATCTTTAATATTCAGATTGAATATAGAACATTATCAGCGTGGCAACAATTATCTTCAACCATTTGTAAAGAAATAAAAAAAAAAACTTTAGTGAAATTACATCTAAATATCGTTAAAACACAAAAGTTAAGAAATAAAACACCANTAATAACTAAGCCCCGGATTTTGATGACATTTGCATTTTTTTGCATTTTTTGCATTTTTGGGCATTTTTTGTCTTTCAGAGCATTTTTTTAGATTTAAAGGGCATTTTTCTTTAAATTTTGGAGCGTATTTTGCATTTTAATGCATTTTTTAAGGTTTTTTGTTAATTTTTTCCAATTTTTATTATTTTTTATCAATTTTCATTATCACACTGGCTTCCAAACAATGAAGAAAAACTCTAGGATTTTAACTGGTGAAGCAAAATCTTTTCAAATTGAGGAAGAATTGTCAGTAAGTGAGACCGTCTTTATCAAATACACACCTATAACATCAGTAGACGTTGAAAGAAGCTTCTGCAGGAATGAAAATTTACTTTCAGACAAGAGACGCTCGTTTACATTTCAAATTATCAAAAAACATTTAATAATCCAATGTAATTCTGATATTTAGTAATATTATGAGATGGAAGTTGTTATATCCATTAAAGTTTCTATACAAAATAAAAATATTTTGGTGTCAATATATTTTCCTTTTTTTGCTATTTTAGGATATAAAACATATTTTTCAAACTTTAACGAACGTAGAACAAAGTATTGCATTGCTTTATATTTTTTAAATGACTCATAATAATTTTAAAGAGCAAAAAAAATTTTTAATTCAATATTTTTACTTTATTTAAGGCATTTTTCGCGAAATTTTTGCATTTTTAAGGGCATTTTTTGCCCTTTTTAAGGGCATTTTTTGCACTTTTTAAGGGCATTAGTTGAGATTTTTAGGTCATCAAAATCCGGACTCTAATAATAACTATATTTTACTTTGGTACTGAACCTTTTATATTCAGATTGAATATAGAACATTATCAGCGTGGCAACAATTATCTTCAACCATTTGTAAAGAAATAAAAAAAAAACTTTAGTGAAATTACATCTAAATATCGTTAAAACACAAAAGTTAAGAAATAAAACACCACGGAACAAAAGATACTCCTACCTTCTTAATTGATATCTCCAAACAAATGTGGTGTTTTTTTCATAATTATTCGCGTCCGTGAATCGGCAATTCGACACTGAACTAAAAGGCTTCTTGTCTGGTGGAAGCACACGAGATAAACGGGCTTCTCGCTTTTGCCGCTACTTAGTGCTTTTCTTTTCTATCCTTGCACTTTTTTTCTCTTTACTTTGGTAGTAGTGATTATCATTATCATAATCTACACAACCAACGTTTTTTTCTTTTGGTTGTTCGTTCGTTTAATCAAGATTTGAATGCCTCTATATCGTCACCAGAATAATTAAGTAAATTTAAATGTGGTGCTCAAGATTTTCCAATAATTTTAATTGGGGAACTCGGGACCTTCAAACACATTATGAAAATTTGAAAAATCAAAAACATTAAAATAGGAGGGTGAAAAAAAAACAGCTAAAAATTTTTATTGTTTACATATATAGATCGTAATTTGCTGAAACTAAAAAGAATCGTTACTAACGCAGATATGCTGTTAAGAAGTATCTTTTTTATAAAAAAATTACCGTTAAATATCTTTTTAATTTTAATTCGAACAACTTTTTCTGTTTTTACTTATTGATATATTTTGCTATTAATTTAAAAATTAAGCGGGAAAGAAGAAAAAAAATATTACAATGAAAGCAACGAAATAAAACGTAATTGTTTTGTGGTATAATCAGGGCCTGATTATCGCCTAGGCCCAATAGGCACGGGCCTAGGGCCCACACTTTCTTGGGTGGCCTCAAAAATTAGCAAAAAGTCCACAATAATACATTAAAAAAATACTGAAGTAAACAGTTTATCTCAAAAAAGACTTATTTAAAGTTTTCTTTATATTGTGATAAACCAAACTCGCGTAAACATTGCACTAATCAATTTCGAAAGTACAGCTGAATTTCAATCGGTGCAATTTTTACTCCAACGGCTCAAGCAAATGCAACGAGAATGCATATTCCCAGTCTTTTATAAATGATTAGTGTCAACAAGAACTTACAAATATGTAAAGCTGTAGATGGAAGGCTGCAATCTTTAAAATAATTAAGCTAATCAGTGACTTTAGCAAAAATCACTGATTTCAATTGTTTGTGGTCACCAAACTATTTTTATTTTCATTCAACATTATTTGTTGCTTTATATTTTGCTTTAATAATTATACGTTTAAACTTTATCTTAGAAAAGTAATATTCAATTGTCTAGTTTCAAACTTTTTTAGACTGTTTCTCTTGAATCATGCAGTTCAATAGATTCTTTTTATAGTTAGGACTACTCTTCAGAAATTTAATTTAAAAATATTTTGTTAAGGGCCCCGAAAATTTTGTGGGCCTTGGGCCTGAATTTGTCTTGATCGGTCCCTGGGTATAATTTTGTACAAAGTGAGGTTTGAAAATTCAGTTATATTTAAACCGGCTACATAAACGTATATTTTTGAATAAAAAATATAAAAATTGACAAATAACATTAATAAAATAAAAGGCGTCCATTTTCTATTTATCTTATAAGTCTAATCTTTATCAATCTAATCTTTATCAGTAAAATGGAGTATTAAAGTTGAACTTAGTTTCTCTACATATCTCATAATATTAATTAACATGAAATTAATTAAATACAGCGCCGTATCACACATCGAATATGGTGAAATATAATTCTTTCTCTTCTACTACTTTTGCTTAACTTAGATTTATTATTTGTTTATGTATTTTATTGCAACCGCGATATATTTTTGTTTTGTGCACCTGGCAACTTCGATGCATAATTAAGATGCTTATGTTCTACATGGCCACGTTTCAACAACCAATCAGGATTGAAATATCCACACTACGTCACTTGCAGGTATCCCATTAGTGGGCGGTACCTCAGGAACAAACTCCCACTTATTCTTATCTTAATGAAATCAAATGAATAAAAGGGAGACAAAAATTTAAAAGTACTTGAGCCACATGAAAATATATAATTAGTGAATGTCAAGTTCTATCGATCCATAAACTGAACAGTGCAAGAGCGTCATCTGTACGCTTCTGAGGATGACGATTCACCAGTAAAGAAATTAACAAGAAATAAAAAATTTCAACTAGCTGGTGCCCATGACCAGCAAAAATTCGATACATATTTGGTTTGATTTCAGACGGTGGGAGTCTGAAATCAAAATGCTGCAGAATACGTGATTGTTATAAGAATACTTCCTACCGAGCAGTGGCGTACGCAGAATTTTTTCAAGGGGGTGTTCATAACTTTCTGAAACTACTAATAGAAATTCGAATCTGTTATAAAGCTCTGTTATTTCCTAATTTAGACAGCTAGACAATTTTGACTTTTTATTTAGACAACATTGGTTAGTTAAATTTTGATTTGATTTTTTAAGCTTAAGAACATAATGTAATATTTTCTGAAAAAAGTTTAATGTCATATGGGTGGAAAGTAACACTTCGAGGGCCACTTTCGCATTCATCAGATTTTGTTATGCTAGAAACGTTTTCTTCAACGGAAGTATCACATTTCTGTTCAACAGAAAAACTTACATTGGTACTAGATGCTGTCACCTCACTAATTTCAGGTCGTGATTTTTTCTCAAAGTAATTAAAAATTGTTAAATTCTTGCGTTTAGACATCCTAAAGATCCAAGAACAGCAAAAATATATACATATATATTGGCACAGAAATATCCGCTATGCTACGATCTCAAAGTTTCGAGCTGGAATGAATAACTTCAACGAGCACAGTATCTCCAATGGTATTGTTACTGATTTCTTCACTAGTCGAAATAGTGGCTACGACGGGTTCGGCGATTGAATGAACTTTTTGTTGAGATAAATCAAAACAGATTTAGCGACAAGCTCCGAAAGACAAGCGGCAGAGATAACTCTTAGTCTGACTAACTAACTCCACTGTACTCCGTTCCCCCTTTTATATAATTTTTCACCGCATCTCCAAAATTCTCGAATTGTCTCAAAGACGACAGAACGTCTAGGATTCCAGAATCATCGCGTAAAGACCTCGCGAATGACAGCCAGTCTCGAAAACTATACTGGCAGGACAGAAAGGAACCAGTCCGTAACAGTATCACGTGAATTTGGTTTCAAAAGTACAACCCTATTATAGTAAATGTTTTTTCAGTATTCTGAGAAATACCGTGAGAAAAAAAAGTAGGCATAAGGCAAATAAAAATATATAGTCTTAAAAAATAATAGCTCGCATAATTTCTACTAAAATTTTTATTTTTGCCATTTTGTCTGAGCTCAAGGGGGGTGTTTAAACCCCTAAACCCCTCCCTTGCGTACGCCACTGCTACCGAGTGCAACTGAATAAACGCGCATGCGGACCTGAGAATGATTCATCTAACATGTAAAATGATAGGAGCATTCATACGATATGGACGACGGTACATAGAAATAGATAGTGATTTAATGAATAGTGAAAATGTTGAACGGAACTCAATGCGCATCTTGCAAGGGAGTGTATACTCACGCAATGCTTAATGAATACAAGAGTCTACTTTTACCTTTAGTAGTCAGGGGAAAAAAAACTTATAAGTAATAATTAAAAAAAAATGAAATAAAAAACTTCGGTAAACTTAGGAGATTTGTAATTGGCTTATCACTGAAAAATTCAAAATCACCTAAGAACTGCTCTGCTTTCTGCAAAAGTTTTAATAAATTGGTAACGAATTAAATAGCAAAACTTGTAGAATAAGGATAATTACGCTTACTTTTTAAAAGTGTTGCATTTTCTATGATACTTACAATTTTTGATAAGTAGTGGTGAAAAAATTACTTAAAATGAAAAATACTACACTAAAAATAACTTAAATTTCGTTACCAGTATAAAATATTTATTCAAGTTGGCATCTCTAGATATGGTATGCTCTGTCTTCATAGAAAATTAGTGATTTTCAATGCACAAAAGCAAAGTGAACATAAGTCAGATAGTCAGTCACAATCTCTGATAATTTGTTCCAGTATTTTATTATTATTCAAATTTAGAAGGGACTGACTTTGATTGAAAAGTAAAAAATAATAATAATAAAATTATAGAAGGGGGAATAATTCAACGATAATTTAAAATATACGATAAATAAATTTACCATACGAACTATTTTCACATAGACATCGTAGACATTAAACGAGAGTAAATAATTACCTTTTAATTTCACTAATAAATCTGGATTTTTTTCTTTCTTCTGATATTAAGACCCTATTTTTTTTAATCATAACTTTAAAATGGGAAAGAAGAAGTAAAATGTATTTTATTTAATTCATAGCCGCTAACAAGGAGAGGAAAAAATCCAGTATATTTTACGAAATAATATGAATTTAATGATAATTGTTACATTATGTACTTAATATTTTACGCGTAGGGAATTTTAAGGGATTTTTATAATCATCAAAATAGAAAAACTGAAATATTTTCTAATTATGATTACATTACATTACTTGAAATGTAATACATTATGTTTACTCATAATTACGAATATTAATAGGCATTAAATCATCAAAGATAGTTAAAAGATTTTTTTTTAAATTAATTTAAATAAAAATAAACTGAACATTTTAGAACAAAAAAAGTTTTGAACTGATTTCTGTAAATAAAGTTCTCTTCATTATACTAGTAATACTTATTAAAATATTCAAGTGAGCAATTATCTGTAAAAAAATTCTATTACAAGAGATTTTTTCAGGAAACTTAAAAAGACCAGAAGAAACGGACAAAATCCAGCTGATTTGGCAGCTATGTTAATTGTTTTAAATTTATTTTAGAAAATGAACTGTATATGTATGGACATGAAAATATTGTTTGCACACTATTATATTACCCCATATCTTCAGTAAAAATGAGTTCAATAAAAAACGTTTCTTAATTTACAACGCAAATTTGTGATTAAGATCAGTTCACAACCTACAGTTTTTCCCCCCAACCAACTACCACTAGTTTGTTTTTGTAACAGATTTAAAACATCAAATTTTAAAAAAAAAAATAATAATAATCACTTGAAAGCTATCTTTGAATATCAATACAAAAAGCTCCTGACTATGTAAGGTGTAGGTTTTACTCTTTCTGCCTCTCACCAATGTTATAATTTTTAAGATAAATGATTAAGACAAAAATATTCAAAGTTTATAATAAACTACACAA
Organism: Parasteatoda tepidariorum; assembly: GCF_043381705.1. NCBI lineage: Eukaryota > Metazoa > Arthropoda > Arachnida > Araneae > Theridiidae > Parasteatoda > Parasteatoda tepidariorum. Next base: position 6,706,919 of record NC_092206.1, read on the forward strand.
AAGTGAAAATTATAAATAAGAAATGTTAAAATCTACAAGAGACCACTTGAGCACTTCTTAAATTTGCCTTCCCCAAGGAAAGTTTTATAATCGGAATGTTCTATATTTTAAATTTTTCACCAGGGAGTCTAGTAAGAGGAAGCCTACCCTATTAATAACGTAATTAAAAATATAATTTTGCATTTTATAGTCTGTAAAGAAACACAACGAGTAATCAGAACAACCCGCACTTAATAATATTTTTAAATAATTACCACCCATATTTGAAAAATTTACAAATAAATCAAAACTAAATGGAAAGTTAATGTTGAAAAAAGAAAAAAAAAAAGGAATGGAGATATAAATAAATTTGTTATATTGCTCAATTTTATTTTCCTAACCATTACCAATAGAAGTCAGCTTTCATTTTTAACAGTATTATAACAGCTAAATCCAAACGAAAAAACACTAACAGTCAACGAATGAAATAGAAGAAACTATTCCCCCCCCCCCCACTTCAGCGATAAGTGTGTTACTGTTACAGAAACCCACTATGTTTAGATTCACAACGAACAAAATCCATTACAATTAATCTGCTCGATTTCGCGAGAGTTATTCTGACCTCTGATCTCACCACAAGTGCTTGAAAGAGTTGTTTGACCCAAAAGAAAGACGGAAAAAAAACAGCATTATTGTCTCATTTTTTTTATGCCGCCTCTGATAGACGCCACTTATCGTTAATCAACTTATAATTAATTAAACTAATATAAAGTTATCAAATTATTACAGTTAATCAAAAACTAGTATTAACTAAGAGTTAATCAAAAACGTCAATTTTTAACAATGTTTTTCCACTGTCAAAAAGCTGTTTTTTTGTACTAATTGAGCTAATTTTGGGCAGCACTTTTATTTGCGGTAATAAAACACAAAATAAAATATATAATTGATATTCAATTAGTTACATTGTCCCAAACGAAGTAAAACAAATTAATATGAATTGGAACAATTGTTTCAATTTACATTAATGCGTTTGTCTAATCACCTAGTTAATATATAGAATGTTATTACTTTGTTTGGAACAATGTAACAAATTGAATATAACTTAATTTGACAACATGAGGGAAAAAAAGTCAATTACCAAATTGCGAAATAATGACTAAATATTAAAAACCATTTTTAAATCAGAAAAAAAAAATATTAGAAAATAAGGAAATATTAAGAAAAAAAGTAACCAAACAAAAGAAAAAAATTGGATTATTTACGTAATTTACGAAAGTTTTATAACCTTCCTTTCAAGAAAATTAATTAAGAAAGGGGTTAATTAAGCTAAAGAATTATCGCCCCAAACTATTCCAAAGCAATTAAACTGTCACTCCAAAAGATTAAAAACTTCTCAGCTACGCTGAACGGATAAATATTGCCGTTAGAAAACATTAAACACAAATAGTTTTAACCATGACAATAAAGGTACGATGATTCACGCACTTTTAATAATTACATAAACTATAATTCATTGATACGCTTGCTTAATTGAAAACAACTTCCAAACATAAAAAGAGCAGTTACGAATGAATACCTGCACAAAGTTAGAAGAGCATTAAGTAAGCCAGCTGCAATAATGCAAATTTAATTCTAATTGAACTTAATTTCAACGTAATATAATTTTATTTAATGCTAATAGTTTTTGGTGGTAAAAACATGAATAGGAAATATGATTTTTTTTTTAACATTTGTTTTAATAAACGAAAAATAATGCTTTAATTTCAGTCAGGGGTGATTGTGAGCCCCAGTCGAAATTCCGGAAAATTTCTTGAGTAAAAGAAAATAATAAATAAATAAAAAAGTTTAAACCGAAAAATTAGAAAAAAAATTTAAACAAGGTTTTTTCCTTGTTCTCAATATTTCCTAGTTTACTTAAAATATATTTAAAATTTTACACCTACCTATGATGACCTGGAGAAGCAATTGAAATTTACAAATATGTCTTTCTTTCTTGAGTTTATGATTATAATAACTATTTACTGATAAAAAATCAATATTAATCTTGAATATAAGCTTATAAAGTAGCTCTCTAATAAACAAATAAAATAAACTGCGTTTTTAAGTTCCACCTTTCAAAATTTGATTTCCGAAATGTTTTGTGATCACCGATTTTTTTAAACATATGAACCTTCGATCTCCAGAAACTTCCGGATCACGGTTAACGAAAAATCCAGAAATCCGGATTTTTTCCGGAGCACAATCAGCCCTGATTTCATAGTGCTGCTAAAATTATTTAAACATTTTCAACAGGATAGCATTAAAAATAGCTTTGAAATTTAACGTAATTTTAAAAACAAAATTAATTAATGTTAAAAAAAAACTTTTTAAAAACTAAAGTTTGAAAAGACAATAACATGTCAATGCAAAACATCATATCGAAAGAAAAGTTCTCCAGAAGAAAAAATAAATCATAATTGACTAACGATTTCAACAATAAAGATTTCGAAACTACACATTAAAAAATCGATTGGTGGAGAAAATTCTATCACACACTACATATTTTGTAGAGAAAATATAAAGGTAAGGTGCGTGAAGAAACAAAAAAAATTGTCACCTTTAATAATTGATGGCCTATCATACGCACAAAGAAAATTCTAATTCGTTCACTAAGAAAAACATTAAGAAAACATTTTTCCTTGTTTAATAGTAAATTTAAGAGAGAAAAGCTTTTCTTATTTCTAAAAAAAAATTCACTAGGATAAACAATTTGAATAAATTATGAAGTGAATTAGCAGTGCTCTTTGTTAAGATGATTGCAATGCAAAAAATGTCAAGTTATCACGGCACATTTAGCATGCTTTTCATTTATTTATTTTTTTTACAGTATCATGATTTACAGCACTACGAGCAGCACGTGAAGCGTGAAGACCAGTTGTTATGGAAACCTTGTTTTTTTTGCAATAACTCTATTTTTCATTCTAAAAATTGATTATCTACCTAACAATAACGCTTAAATGATTTTCCCTCTTTGGATTTTTTAATGCATGGCGCGTGCATATGAATCGAGTTATTTTTAATTGAGGGTGAAATTTTTATTTTCAAAATCTCTTTCACCATGTTAACTATTATAAATTAAAGAAAATAGTTACTACAAAGGAAATTGTATTGATTGTATTTAAATATCATTTTTTTAATTGAATTATTAAAAAAATTAATTTCATAGCCCTTCACCAAGTAGGAATTTATATTTCTTTCTAATAAATTGCTTCTTAGAATGGTTCATAGAATTTTAACAAATACAGATGACGAATTTTAACAGTCACATATGATGACGATGTTTTTATGAAAGTTCTGTTTCCTCAAAATCAAAATTTCAAATATTCCATGTTACACAAATATTCGATGCACTAAAAATTCGTCTGATTTATATCAATCGAATACACTTCTTCACTTATTAATCTTAATCAAATGTACTGAATATTTAGTTCACAGCTTTTCTATACATTTACCTTCTTTTAAATCAATATTTCTAACTAACGCATTTATTACACAATACACAAATTGATCAACAACAAAAAAAAAGGAAAAAAAAGAGAGAAGTAAAAAAGGGTTAATTTCCCAGATAAAAACATTTCAAAATCGATTGAAGATCAAAATGATCGTTTGACGAATAGATTAGAGCAATAATTTTGACATGAATTAATGGTCATCCCAAAGAACCTGTCTAGAAACAAATTGTGAACTAAGAGCATTTTGATTTTTAAAAAAATTGATTGACATTATTTGTTTAATGGCGGGAAACAATTTATTTTGAAAGTCATTAATCTAAAAAAAAAAATTAAGAAAAAAGAAATCAAACCTTGAAGTGCATATAAACAATGCGCAGATATTGCTCTTCTCACTTTCAATACTATACTGAGCAATAAAAGAACTCAGATTAATATATAAATAATAGATTTAATATAGAATTAATATATATATATTTATACGGTGAAACAAAATACTGGTTTCGATAATAAATAAACAATAGCATTTCGTTAATTTAAAGCATTATTTTTAACCATTACTACATTATTTTTCAACTTTTAAAAATATCTTAAATGTTGATATTTATAGCGGGGGGAGGGGGCAATATTAAAACTTGACAGAACTATTTTTAATCCTTTAGATAAGTTTAATGACACTTAAAAAAATAATTAATAAAAAGCTAACTACCAATTTCTTTCTTTTTTTTTCGTATAAAAACTCACAACATAATCACCTATTTTAGAATATCCATTAATTTTGGGAAAAAAACCTAACCTGACACACGACAAAAAAATATAAATAAATAAATAAAATTTTGAAAAAAATCTATTTTTTTAACAAAACAAAAATTAACTTACCGTTTGGCGGAAGCTCTCTGATCGACCTATTGACGAAGCACTCTTCTTGTTGCTGCTGAAACGAGGAAACATGATTAGAGTGATAATCCCATAACTGAACAACACAAGGCATCTTTTTTAGAATCCACTAGGAATCAGAACAGCCGCGAATATTCATTTAAATTTAATAAACATCCACTAGCATTCAGCGAACAATTTTGCACGGCAGACATTCGCATAAGGAACGCGCACTGCAATATTTCTTTTTGTTTTCAAAAAAGTAGAGGAGACAGGAAATTCGAAAGTCGGATGTATAAGCTCTACCGCATAAAACACGTTCTCTTCAGTCAATGCTGTGAGGGTGGAGGATGCAAGGGCGAAGAAGAGGGCGGCGGTCAGAAGGATGGATGTTGTGACTGTAGACAGGGGGGGAAGAGAGTGTAGACTTCAGAAACGCCGAAAAGGGTGGGATGGATATTGAATATTAATTAAGCCTGCATGGACAAAAAAGATCGCGTGCAATGCAGAGGAAGAGCAAAGAAGAATTGATTCGATAAGGTAGTGGATAGGTGTAAATATTTTGTGCTTTTAATTGAATAATTAGGAGAAATATTTATTATTTTCATTAAAAAGAATAGCAAAAGTTGCGGATCGGTTAAAATAAATCATTTGTGGAAAATTTTAATTCTTTGTGAAATAATAAAATTTGTAAATAACATGTAACGTAAACATAAAAAAATAAAAATTTAAATGTTTTTGGCTTAAAAATTTGTCGAAAAAAAATCACATTTTTTAAATAAAATAATTTAAATTGTGGACAAGTGTAAATATTTAAAGTTTTTTGCAGAATAATTTTTAAAAAAATTCTATTTATTAAAAAAAAAATTAAGTGTTTAATCAGAAAAATTAATTTGTAGCTAATTTGATTAATTTTGCTAATTTGATTGATTTGATAATAAAATCAAAATTTACAAATAAAATGCGTTAGAAATCGTGACAAATTTAATAATGCAGATTTTAAGTTTTTAGGGGGATATTTCCGTACCGTGATCTGTCGCGCAAACTACAATCGCCAAGGTGCCAAATAGATTTTAAACCAACAAATTAAATTAATTTAATTTAAATTATCAAAAAAAAAAAATTTTCAGTTTCTAGCGGATACTGCTCGGAAGTTGCCACAACTTGACGATTATTCTACCAAAGATCAGATAAGGAAATCTCCCCACTTTTAGCATATTTAATTTAGAAAAAACAAAACTAATTATTAAATAAAAATTTAAACAAATTTTTATGAAAACTAATTATCATACTTTAAATTCTAACTGATATAAATAATATTTTTCTTTGGATATAAAATAAAAGTGTATATTAAACACTAAGTAATAATATCCTATCAAAAATTTGTAAACAAAAAATTATATATAGATAAAATAAAAATAAATAAAGCATTAATAGAAAAAAGGGAAGTAAACTGTTTATGCATTGGGGGTAATTAATAAGATATGTCGAGAACAGAAATATTTATAAAAAAAAATAATTAAACAATATCAAGTGCGCACTTCAGCCTGGGATATACTCACATTATTTAATCATTATGCAAAATCAATTCCACTTTGAAAAGGTTAAAAAGTATTAACTATTAAAAAAAAAAGGTAGAGGTTTTTTTCTTACATTTTATTTTACGTATCCTAATAGTTTGAACTTTTGCAACTTTTTCAGTAATCCTCCCTGTGTCCCATTGTAATAATATAAAATGTTTTAATTCATCAGTACTCTTTATTTCAATTGAATGTTTTTCAGAAAAACAAAATCAAAACGTACCTATAATATATTTTTTCTTCAATAAACCGATGTTTATTGAAGAAAAAAAAATTTATGAATCCGTATAAATTTAAACTTTCAAACAAAACAAAAAATCTTAGAAGCCTAAACTTCAGTGTCTCACTTTGGTAAGTTAAATTTCATTCCAATCATTACTGACAGTTCAAGTACAGACAAGCATAATTAAAAAAGCTACCAGCATTGTGTTCATGTCTCAATTTTCTAAAGTTATAAAAATCGTAAAACTGTTCAAGTCTAATTCAAATTAAACTGTGTAGATTCAATTTTATGTGTTAATAAAATTGTCTTAAGTTTCATTTTATACTTAAGTAAAATTAAATTTAAGACTCGGTAAAATTAAACTGTATTAAGCTCCATTTTAAGTTTAAGTGAAATTAAATTGTTTTAAGTCTTACATGTAAATAAAAATTTAATGTAAATTCTTACATTAATATAAGAATTTAAAAAAATTTTAAAAAAACATGCTAAATAAATTTCTAAAATTAAAACAATTCATCCTTCCTTAATCCCAGCCAAGTGAACACTATAACCTTAGATAAACTGGCGGTAATTTTACAAAAATAAATTAGTGACCGATTCCCTTTGAAACCTGATTATTTTAACTACATTACTACTTTTAAGGTTATATGTCAATTTAGCGTCATTGTGGATATGCCTTCTCGAATTTCGAAATCAGAAAATAAAATATGAACGTCATCATGATTTTTCGTTCTTTTTTTTTTTTTTAATGAAAAACTATGAAGTAAATTTGCTTGCAAAATATTAAGCGATATTTATTCAAAACCTAATTTTTTAATTATTTATAAATTTTTACTACATTTCCAAAAATATTATATGATAGTAATCAATAATATTAGTACTGCTAATAGTATTCAAAACTTTAGCATGAAGAAAACACGTCATTGACAATTTTAACGTGCATAAAAAATGTGATAGCATAATATTGAATAATATCCCACAATTTTATTTCATATTAATTTTATTACTCCGAAAAAAAAATATTTTTTTTATTTGAACACCCATTATTTTAATTAAACAACATCGCACAATAACCTAATGATTTAGATGAATTAGAAATTTTTTTTCTCCTTTTAACTCAATATTGTGGAACATTTTGATCACCACACATGAACACAATTGCACGTAAAAATCATTAGAATGTTTTGAATGGAAATTATTAGAAGTTTCTTCTCTTTTTTAAGGTTAAAAAAAAAGGTTTAAAAAAAAAAGCTAAGAAATGAAAGCGAGAACCATAATGGGTACCTTGAGACAATTATGAAAGCCATGTTTACTTAAAATGTCTGGGTTAAAAGATGGGAGACAATAATTTATCACACCCTGTATATATAAAATATATGCACTAAAATCAATAACCAAGATCAACAAATTGTTTTGAAACTGAATGCAGGAACATGAAGAAAACTAGAGTCAAAAAGAGTGGATAAGAAAAATAGCAATGTCTGGAACAGAAAAAAAAGAAGGAAAAAAAGAAAGAAAGAAAAAGAGAGAGACATAGACTGAGAAATCCAATTTCCTGTGATAAAATGCTATTTCCGATAATACACAATCTTCCATAATAATGTGAATTCACAACTGTTGTCCCTTTATATAGACGTACAAAAATTTCTCCTATCAAACTAGCTTGTATATTTTTTTTCAACCACACAAATTTATTGATTTTTAAGGAAAAAATATTGACATGTCCAATATCATAAAACTTAAATGTATTCAAAACAAAATACACAGTAAGAAAGATATTTGTAGTAATATTTGAAACAGTAATATTTTTTTTAAGAATAAAGACAAAGAAAAATAGCAATACAAATATTTTAAGTGAAAAATCTGGGGGGGAAATTGGAAAAATAATGCCTTTAACCATTAGTATTATCGATATCAAGAGTTGCTAACTTGTAATTGCTCGCAACCAAATTGGAAACTTAAGTCTTGATTGTGGACCAATTTTTACAAAATTCTGGATACAGATAGCTTACAGTATGAAAAATCTATATACTTCAGTTAAAACAAAGGTTTAATCATTCAAATTGCTTAAGGAGTCAATTTAACCTCAGTACATTTTTTTTTTTAAATAATTTTTTGCTTTAAACTTTCAAAAACTAATATTATTTGTCAAAAGTTCAAAAAAATTCTGGAAAATGTCAAATTTTAAATTTCTAATGCTTTTTTGTTTTATTAAAAATAACTTTCTTTTGCCTAAAAAAGATCATAATTTTTTAAATAATGTATATATAACGAGGAAAGTTAAAGTTATTGAATATATAAGCAAAAAAATAATAATCCATTATTTTATTCATTTTTAGTTAATATAAGCCTTTAAAACTTTCTTTACAATTAAAAAAAAATGAATTGCTACTTACAAAGTAACTAACTTAAATACTTACTATTAAAATGTTACAAACATGAAATGGGTCAGACTCACTTGTTTTTCTTTTTAATTAAAATTTGAAAATAATAAAGCAATAAAATATTTTTAAAATTTTTTTTTAGTTCTTTTTAAAGTTTAAGAAAAAGGTTTAACTAAATTATGCAAGATAATGAAACTGGATTCAATTTTTTAAATATGTGAAGGTAATAAATATATTTTATTTAATTTTATTTACTCACCTTTCTTTTTAATCATTTACTCACATTGTTTAGTAAATTGCGTCCATTAAAATTAGTATTTCTAAGCTGACTATAGAGTAAAAACCTTTCTTTTTTTTGATGCACTAAATGGTGATTTTGATTTTATACTCATTATTCAGTCAACTAGCTATTCAAGATACAAGTATTTGATATTCCACTGATTGATTATTCAGCCAAAGAATAATTCATTTTATCCTAGCCAAAGTTTAAAAAGCATAGGGTGCAACTCTGAATTGGTTTAATAAATTTCCTGCAAACTATTTAATAGGAATTCAAAAAAAAAAAAGCATATGACTTTTTATAGACATATATTCACTTAAAAATAAAATTGCGGTCACTGCAATGACTAACAGTAGATGTTACTATGCAGACCATTAAATAGATTGAGCATCTTATTGCTCATATGCCTGCCAGTATTCATTTGTACATTTGATAAAATCGTGTAACCAATCAGTTCCTTATTTTACTGTTGTACTCATTTTACCGAAATACATCTTTGATTTATAAGAGTTATACATTGAACTACTGCAACGTAAAATTAAATTGCAAGCAAAACTCAGTTTTTATCCTTCAGAGTTAATAAAAAACACATTAGAAGACAAAACAATTTTAAGAGTATTAAAGTTTATTTTACTCTACTAAGATTCTTGTAATACTACTTGTTTAAAAATAAATAAATTTCTTGCACAATTAAGGTATATTTCAAAAACTTTTAGCCATTGCAAAACCTTTCATTTATTTAATAGTCACTTATTATCCAAATATATTTTTTATTTAAATCTCACATCAATACTGATCACTAGAGAGCCTAGTTTAATTAATGAAAGAGTTATATTCATTTCGAATTTATTTTGAATGAAACTAAAAAAAAATCAATTAAACACTTTTTTTTCAATACGTAAGTAGTAAAATTATTCAACTGACTAAAAAGAATTTATAGTCATAAAAAATAACAAGGAATGATTTCTTGGATCATCCAAATTTAAACAAGCATTTAAATTTGGTACACCCCTTGTTTAAGTAAAATAAATAAAAATTTAAGAATTAAAATTCTATTTTGTTTCGTTAATTACCACATTCAAATTAAATAACTTATTAACTAACTGATTAAATTGCTTAGTTAATAAATAAGTATTTATTAATAATTTGTTCGTAAAAAAATAAAGAACAAAAAAGCAGATTATTTTGTAAAAGAAAAGTTCTCGATAACATCTTTTAAGTTATATTCTTTGATCAAGAGCATTTGAAAGTGTGTTCACTTAATTTTCAATTATAACATAGTGATTTTGTCACTAAACAACATGTGATAATTTTAATAAATTGAATTAGTTAAATTTTTAGATTTTGATTTCGTCAAAACACCAATGAATTATTATTTTTCAATCATGGCTATTTCTTTCAATGTTATTATGTGTTCAAAAAAAGAGAAATCATAAAAAAAGCAGGCATTGTGTAAAAAGCACAAATTTTAAATTTACAATAAGCACCACTTTTCTGAAAAATAATATCTGATAGTGGTATTTTCCTCTTTCTTTGCTAATAAAATTCAGAGCTCCTTTCTGTTCTCTTGGCTTATTCATCTAAAACTACCATTTATCCACTTACTTCAATCAACAAATATTTTATTGTTTATAATTGACTGTTTCGGCTATTATATAAAGTTTACCGACTTGTTTTGGTTAGGGTTGCAACTAAGCATTTGAACTATCTCATGCGAATTGGCATGACTCTGCCTGTCTCCCTGAGGGGAGATAGCCATTGGAAGTAAATTCACTATTAAATTATCTTAATTTTGTATTCTTGCACTGATTTAAATCAATTAATTTTTCAAATTGAATCTGATTTAAGCGTAATTTCAAAATGGTTTACAATTAATGACTTAAATTTAAATCTAAATAAAACTAAATATATTTATTTCAGCTTAAGAAAATCAGAATTTAACTTAAATTTAAAATTTCACTCTCTCTCCTGCAAAAGTACTAATGAAAATTGTCAATGCTATATTCTACAATCTGTAAATAATATCAAATATTTAGGACTACATATCGATTCTAATTTGAAATGGAAAACACATATTAACAATTTAGTTAAAAAATTGCGTTTTGTTTTTGTTAAATTTTATCACCTTAAGAATAAAATTAATTTTAATTTTGTGAAAGCACTCTATTACTCCTGGTTTTATTCTTTAATTAATTATGGTGCAATAATATATGGCGGTGAATATAAAACTAATTTACTTCCTTTAATATAAATTCAGAATAAATGCTTCAAGATTATTAATTCTCTAAATATAAATAATTCAAGTATAACTACTACCAATATATATACAAGAATTAACCTATTACCATTTCGCCATAATGTATTTTTTCGTATTTTACTCTATTTACACAACAATAAATTAATATGCAAATTAAAAACTAATGTGTCTGAAAGGAGACCAACTGAAATATATGAGGTTCCCCACTTTACAAAAGAAATTTCACGAAGACAGTTTTTTTTACTTAGCACCTAAATTATATAATAAATTACCATTTCAGTTACAAAACATCCAAATATATTCTTCTTTTAAGCGTGCTTTATTTCAATTTGTGATGAACATTGACGATTTAGATCTCTATTTTTCACTTTAAAGGAAGCATTTGATTTTTTATACCAGTCTTGTTTGTGCCAATCCAAATGAATTTCTTATGTTGCCTTTGTTATGTTATTTTGTTATTTTTTTTATATAGTTTCATGCATTTTTTTTTTGTTTTCTATTATTACAGTGTTCAACAATATATGACGTCTTATGATGAGCAAAATAATTTATAATTGTAATACCCCCCCTTTTTTTTCTTCTTTTAATTTCTATTTTAAATTTATTGTATTACTTTTCTTTGTCATATGAGATGAGCAAAATAATTTATAATTGTAATACCCCCCCCCCTTTTTTTCTTTTAATTTCTATTTTAAATTTATTGTATTACTTTTCTTTGTCGCCTGGACAGGATTTTCCTCTTGACGACGAATATATATTCTTTGTATTTATGTGTTTTTGTTCCCAATAAAGTTATACTTGTTTGTTTAAAAAAAAAAATTTAAATGAGTCAGAAAAATAAACAGTTTTGGCAGTTACCAAAAACACTAACGACTTGGATATTTGAACTGTTTGGTCAAGATTGGTGCATCCCTGCCAGCTTCCTCAAAAATAAGAGCTGTTGGAATACTCGTTAGAAGAACAATTAGAGGAGAAAGAGATCACTGAACAGTTTGGTAGCGAGAAGCCGAAAGATGTGGATATTTGAGGGCTTCCTGAACTTTTTTCAAAAAATAAAAATGTGTTTTAAATTTTGCTTTTGAATTTAAATAATTTCTTTAAATGTTAAATAAATTTTGATTTTTCTTAAATACTTCCTCTTGTTGGTTATGCGACACGATGTTTTATACTCATTTGCTGTAATTGAAGGTCCAAGTCAATCCGGTCCCCTTCTACAACATCACAGAGTGTGTGCTTTTTTCCATAGTGGTTACGCTACAGATACAGAAGTTCTTGGTTTGAGCCTCAGGCCAAAAGCACCACTCACACAATCTTCAACAATGGTGACTTGGATCTGTAGAATTTTGCTACCGATCCAGAAGTTCTTGGTTTGATCCTCTAGGTTTGAATCTAAGGCCAAAAGCAACACCCACACACTCTTCTACAATGGTGACTTGGATCTGTAGAATTTTGCAACAGATCCAGAAGTTCTTGGTTTGATCCTCTAGGTCTAAACCTAAGGCTAAAAGCACCACTCACAGATTCTTCTACAATTGTGACCAGGGATGACAACATGCAATTATCTCAATCCTAAGTTTATGTTTTGACGTACAATTATTTCTTTAGTAAATTTGATTTAAAGTGATTTTCCACACCACTACATGTAAATAATTCTAAGTTTATGTGAGACACCACTTTATTCTAGTTCTCTTGTGATCGTGATGAGGCTTTAAAAATGTTGGTTAAAATTAATAAAAATTACAAAAGCTTTAGTTATTAACTGTTAACCGCAAAAATATTTTGCAAAAAATTTAGTAGTTGGCAGCCTGTATGTGTTTATGTATCTATCTGACTTTGAGCCCAGAAATGACTAACTCCTCTACAGGACATTATCAGAAGTGTGATTACTTTAAAAAGATGCAATAGAGCTAAAATGCATTAGTTCTTGCACTTTTTTATACAGGAATTTATATTAATATAGGGTAAATCCATGATTTCCTATGATTTACATGATTTAATACATAATACATTATTTCACAATAATATCAACACAAACGCAACAACAGTGAGAAACTAGCTCCCACACTGAATTAATTGAAATTGCAATAAAGAAGACACGTTAATGGCTTTTACTTTAAATAGGTAATATTTTTTTTTAAAAATGTAAAAAATCCAAAATAATGTTAAATTATGATAAATAACTAATTAAAATGAAATTAATTAAGAAGCAAACAAAATAGTGTTCCCCTGCGACTAACAGATCGGAATATCAACAATTGATAACTATGTAAATTGATTGTAACTTATTTTAAACAACATTAAGATTAAATAGCACTTCAAAATTGATAATATTGATTGTAAATGGAACCTAAATACAGAATGAAACTAATAACTTCCGTGCTATATCAATTAAAATTGCACTAATGAAAAAAGAAAAAAAAATGTTAATGGCTTTCACTTTGAACAAGTAAAATAAAAACAGCAAAATAAGTTTAAATTATATTTAATAAGTAATTAGACTGAAATGATTTAAAAAACAATATGAGATAGTGTTATAAATTGAATCGTTATAAATTGAGTGTTAATTTTAAAGCATTTTTTACTGAAAATCATGTTTTCCCATGACAAATTTCAGTCAAGGGCAAAATTCTTGACTTTCTAGGTGATCAGATATCCTGTTAACAGTTTTGTTTTTACATTATACACTTTATCATCTCTCTAAAACGAAAATAGTAAACAAATAATAATATAACAGGGTATATTTGTAGTAACATAAGAATAACTTTTCTAATGTGTGAAATGCGTAGGTAATTATATTTGAAAAGTTAGCTATTGGTAGATCCTATATTATTTTTTAAGCTATAATTCTAAAAAAAAAGAACAAAAATTCCTTAAAAATGCTTCTTTGGAATAGCTATTGAAAAGACAAGAAACTCAGCAAAGGAATTTTTTGTGATCACATTTAGGTACAGATTAGTTTTGCTTATAACCAAAAAATAACTAATAAATATTTATAAACTTCTATATAATGAAAACTGATTTTAAAGAATGACAATGTGAAAGTGAATAAGTATATAAAATTGCTTACGCAAATGGAATGATAGTTTGTAGAGACCAATCTATTTTTAAAAAATGTAAAAAATTAAGAATGTGAAGTTATTCAAAAATTTGTTAATTGCTTTTAGATTTGGCTCTAAATTATCTAAAATTATTTTCATGGTTTCAGATTAACACTCTGAAATGATACCAACACTTCAAAATAAACCAACCAACTAATATACAAAGCAAATATATTAATACCAAAATATACCAAATGTGTTATATGATGACTTCAAAAAGTTATAAACCCCTATTTATCATATTTATTATCCAGCAGTAAATGAAATTTTCTTAAAGCATCAATAAAGTTACATTTATCATAAAAGAATCGAAATTTTGAAAATGATATTGGTAGTTATTTGTTTTGACGCTAATGAATCATTAACAAATTTAATTTAAATTTAGCTTATTTAAGATGCAAAAGAGTATTTTAAATATTATCATTTAAACATACAATAAAATATTTAAATGAAAAAATTTAACATGCTACCATAAAAAATAATTATATTTTTAAACGTTAAGTCATTTTCAAATTTGTTAAATTTATTTATCAAAATATTAGTTATCACTGCCAATCTGGTTACAACTTTTTTGCAACTTCTAAAGAGAAAGTAATAAATTTATTTAATTATTTCATAATAATCAACATACAGTTAACCAAATAATTAGGTCAATTTATTTGAACATTAATTAAATGTAAGAAAAAGTTAAATTAATTATAATTATTTAATGAAAATAAACTTAGGGTTCGATATTTTAATAATAAACATGAACCAAAACTAAACAGCACTCAGCCAATATTTAATTTCTTTAATCAGTATTTTAGCCTATGTTCTAGTTTCAATTGTTTCACTGTTTTATATTAGGTTTTGATGATTTTTTAAAACTAAATGATGACTATAATAAAAAATTGGCAAAAAATTTTATTATAAAAGTTTAAATTTAATGTTCACTATTAAGGATGATAGTAGTCAATAAATAAAAAGAAGTTAAAGAAGAGGTTAAAAAGAATTTTAAAAAAATTTATATTAAACAATTTTTCAAAAAGTAAGAGATTTAAAAAAAAATGTTTAACAAAATATAAAATGCATACATTAACTTTATTTTACTTTTTCAAAAGGTAAATTTTTCTCACTTATTAGAATATGACAATAAAAACAATTAACGCCTTAAAACTGATTAACTAAACAACAGTACAAAAACTATAATAAATGGATTTGAACTTCGAAAAATCTTTTTTTTAGTAATTTTTGTCTCCTCTCTTGAATTTCCGATTTACTTTTGATTACGTAACGTTTCAATAATTTGGGAACATAATTTTTTTATGTATGTTCTAGAAAAAATATCTAGGATTGCTACAAGTTACACCAAAAATGAACTTATTAAGTAGGAAGGGTAAACAACTTACCCATGATGAGGTTTATCGACTGATTCCGACAAATTCAACATATTTTGAAAAACTATATCTGATGGTTCTTTCAAATGATCAAATCCTCTGCTTCCTAAATAAATAAAAAGAAATATGTCATTAAATATTCTATCAAAAACCAAGATTTTGACGTAAATTTTTGTTGATGTTCTTATAATCATATGTTTGTTTAAATTTTTTAATGTTAAAATTTTTAAACCAACCATAACAGAAAAAATTATACTATAATCAATATTCAACACACAAACCTGTTAAAAGGATTAAAATAATAATTTTTCAGGCTTCTAAAAAAAATCAAAACTAAATTTAAATATTGTATTTGTTTACAAACAATTGGGATTTTTTTATGTTTAATTTGTTATACTGTGTATAAAACACTTAAAATCACCTATAGAAAAATACTAGTTAACTTCTATCAAACTACTCTCATTATATTTCAAGAACATCAATGTTACATTACTATAGAACATTCTAAAAAATGAAATAAAACTCCTACACTATAAACTACGAGGGCGTGGCATAAAAATTGACCAATCAAAACACATACAAGTAAGCCAATAATAAACGTTTACTTTTTACTGAGGGAAATTGATCAGAAGTAGAGGCAAAAAGCAAATATTTGGGATAGTTTATTTAGTAAAGAATAAATGGAAAAATAGAAAACATTTTTGAAGTATTTAAAATAATTGCAAATAGAGAGTTTCGATTAAATATTAAATTCAGCATACATTTAATCTCCAATAAAGCATTTTTTAATAATTGTGTACTTAAAATGTCAGTGGATTGGATTGATTATAACAGCAAGAAACAATTTAACTATCAGAGCAATTAATTTGATAGTTTAAATATCTAACTTGATTTTAGACAGAGTTTGATTCCAACTTATACTTCATTAAAATTTTCACCAAATTCAAGTGAAGTATTAATGGCCTATTTGCATTAGCTTTTTAACAAACATTGTTATTTTTAATAATCATTGTCATTAATTGAATTATTAATTAACTCAAAATTAATTAGTAAAAAAATTTCAATTAACATAATATTTTTTACTAATTAAAATTTTTAAATAATGATTTAAATAGCAGTTTACGAAATATTTGTTTAAGTTATTTTCATCAGATCAAAGGCTACATTTCACCTTTAACACTTAACCTTTACCTATCCAAAGTCATAGTCTCAGTGTTAACCCCCCCCCCCCCCCCAAAAAAAAAANAAATTTCAGAGAGTAATTTCATTCTGCTACAAATTTTTGAGGGAAATATAAAATAGATGAATGAATTTCAAAATGGGGATAATTATCACTATTTTACAACACAGATTATATTATAACTAACAGATAAATTACACAAAGTATGTAAATACTCAAATTGATATTAAATTGACTGTTGATTAGATATTAAAGAAAAACCTATTTTTTAACTATTTAGGGTTTAATTAGATGTTGTAATGGATAGTTAATTCCTAGCAACATATGGTGCTACCTCTCTATCCGTAAAAACAATAACAATAGTCTTCGTCTTTTTTCCCCCTAAGTGAGATGACACAAGATGAGCTACCCGAACCTTCCTGGTTCCCGTTTCACCCCAATCAGTTTAATGGGTAAAACTTTAAATTACTTTCTATTTTAGTCAATGCTATGCTGTTACTCTTTATTGTTAAATGGATGTGTGAACGTATAATTAAAATACTGAGCTCTTTGTGATGGTGTTTCCTTCCATCCTGTTGTGTCTTTACAATGCCCTTTTCCTATTTATGCTCTTTCCTTTCTACTTAATAATAAATTTACAAGGAGTATCTTTTCACCAGATAAAATTGTTGAGAAGTAAATCTAAAATCCCATATGTAAAATATGCATCAAGATGCATATTGATGAACTTTGTTTCCAATGCTATGCAAAACTTAAACATAATGTTAATCAAACTATTGAAATCAAACGGAACTAAGCGGCAATGTAGATTTAAATATATGCTAAAAGTAGAAAACATACAAAATAGGAGAAAAGATCACTAAGTTCCCAGCTACCCACAAAAAAACCAATATTTACCCACAAAAAAACTAGTGTCTTGAAAGTAGTTCGTGTCTATATATATTGTAAAACAATATATATATAAAAAAAATTAAAAGATAATTTTTAAAGTTTGCTCAAACTTTTACAAAAATATATCATTTTTATTAATGTGATTAGGAGTTCCAGGCATATAGTTGAATAGGGTAAGTCTAAACTATGAACATTAAACTTATACATTTTTAGATCAATAAAATGAACTTTTGGGTTCAATCGGAATCAAAGTTGATTTCTGTGGTCTCTTAATATTAAAAATTAACAAAATAAGTATTAATTAAATCTTTAATTTTCGAATTCTCATGATTTATATGTTTTATTAATTATTTGTTCCGGAGAAGAAAACAAAAAGCACAAAGTATTCAACAACATGCCATAGCCTTTTCAGAAAATATTAGAAAAAGCTTTTCATTTTTTGAAGTTTAATATAATTAAAAAGTTTAATTTATAAAGAAAAACTAATGGACACTGTCCCTACTTCCCTTGTGCACCAAATACCTGAATAGCTCATCAATCACTTTTGTTTTTTGATGATAAATTGGGGCATCAAAATTAAAAATTATTCAAATAAAAGATTGAAAAATTTGCTAATGTGTTAACACAAATATGGGTCCACAGTTTTTTGATTCTAATGGGATAAAATTTAAACCTAATATTTTTGCTCTCCTATCATTGCAACTTCATTTTTAAACATGCTTTTTAAATTCTAATTTTATTTAGTTATTATATTATCATTTTTTTTTACAAGCTTATTTAGCATTTGTGTAAAATGGCAATCAAAATGATGGTTTACAATTTTAAATGAATATTTGATATTCATTATTTAAATTGCACATTGCTGAACAAAGATTTCATAAAATTAACTACAAAAGTAAATGCCACTTAATAAAAAAATAAAACTTATTTAGTCTTTAGTAATAAGAAAACTGTAACTAAATATATGCAGCATAAAATGTTGCACAAAGAGATCATACATAATAACTATAAAAATAAAGATTTCCTCTTATAATATAACAAAACATATATATTTATGCTTACCATCTTTTAGTGTGAATGAATCACTAGCATTTAATGCATTTTCTGCATTCATTTCCTCATTGAGTCTTTTTGCCTTCTCAACTATAAAATAATTTAAAACCATAAGTATTTCAAAACTGGATTTATGATGACAAGTCAAAAACATTCAATAAATATCTATGGAGTTTCCCATAGGTCTTTGGTAAATTTGCATTAATGCTAGTGAGTGTTTCCTTTTTTCAGATAACACTAAGAGATCTGATAGCTTAATATTCTCACACTTCCTTTAAAAAAATATCTTGTGGCGGTTACAATAAGTATTAAAATGCTAATGTAATGCTTGTTTTGTTTTGTCGCAACTTTTTAAAGTAATAAGACCTGTGGAATGCCCCTTTACTTTTTTCTAATTATATACAACTTATATGTCTGATCAAATGATTATTTTAAGTAATAAAAAATTCACATTAATTTTCAGAGCATTGAACTCTTAAACCCTTTTGTATTCATATGAAATTTGCCTCAATTTCCACATATATCATGTTATTCCTATATACATCATGTCATTCATAAATTTTTGATATATTACTAATTGATGATGCATACTAGTTATAATAATTATAAATATTTTTTTTAAATATCAGAACACATAATGCAGGTAGAAAATTTAATATAATATTAACTTAATTTTGTTATGCTTACAAACCAATTTGCTACTATATCTCTTAATAGTTGATCCATGTTGTCAACTTACCAAAGGGTGTTGGTTTAATTTTTAATACTATTTATCCGATTCAGTAAAATTCTGATGCATAATAGTATAAAAAAGTTTCTAAAAAAATATTTAATTGGTCAACTTATAAAGGATTTAGAACAAAGGTCTCAGAGCCAAAATTTTCAACAAAAATAAGCTCTTTTTAAGCACTTTAAAATCCTAATTAAGATATGCACACTAATAAAAATTTGTTTATCTTATTGTGGAAAGTTTTACAGAAAAATATATTAACAAAATGCAAAATAATTTTCAGACTTTACATGATCATGATAAAATTACTAGTTTCTGAGAAAAAAAACTCTTTTCTTGATAACATTAGCTGCCATAAAAACAATTTATTCACAATTTTAAATATATTCAATATTGAGTGGTTCATTCTATTTTACAATTCTATTATGCAATTAATTTAACTATTATTTAAAAATGTTATCAAGTGTGTTTTTTTAGTTATAAATAAAAGTTATTTATAAAAGCATATTCAACAAAACATTAACATTATAATATAGTATTTTTCATCTATGCTATGTGCATTAATGACAAAAGCTACGTTTGGTCTCTTTAAACAAACTCATTTTTAAAAAAAAATAGAAGCTGCATTGCTTCTAATAATTATTTATACTATATAGAATTGATGTGATTATCGCCATTGTTACACATTATAAAATCTTTAAATATACTCACTGGCAGCAGGAACTGGTTGACTGGGTTTTCTTGTTTTAGCTATTATATTTTCCACGATTCCAGATTTTCGATCTTTTCGAGTTCGTTCTTTGGTTCTTTCTTTTTTATTCCTTAGAGCACCAATGCAGTACTCTTCAACTACTTTAATGCAAGATTTATGAATATTCATTTCACAATCTAGATGGAAGTAAAACAAAAATTATCAAAAGCCCTAATTAAACAGATAATGAGAATTCATCTTTTCAGAAATAGACTTATATAAAAGATAAAAAAATAAAGATCAAATAATAGTGAATATTCTGACAAAAATATTCCCCACAAGATATTTGTTTAATTTTTGCAAGCATCAACTTAATAGTAAATGATTTTTATTTTAATAACAATAATTATTTTCAGAAAAAAGAGTGTTTGATACCAGCACTACTCAAAAAAATAATAATAAACTTGACATTAATTGGGTTAGAATGATATTAAAATTAGAAGTAAAACAAACTTTACATCTACAAAAGATGTGAGAAATACTCCAAAATTCTAAACATTTGGATACAACTATGAATAAGAAAAGCTGCAAAATGTCAAGCATGCACCTTTGTAGAACTAATTTTGTAAGGAAATGTAGAACTTATAACTGAAAAATTATGATTAATTAAACTGCAAATTAGCAGTCTTATAGTACAAGACTGTCAGAAAGTTAACCTTGAAAAACTCATTTAAGTTTAAGCATTGACCCTCTTTTTCCTCTCAATACATTTTCACACAAACTTCATTTAAATAAATTTAAAAATACAATAATTGGCTACAAACTATGTACTTTTAGGTACCATATGGCATATAGATATGGATTTTTATAATTTTTAAGTCATAAATTTGTGAAACTAAACAATACTGCTTGTGCTTCACTCAAAGATATAAAAAACTTTTAGTAAGCTTAAACTTCATTGTACTAAACAAACATAAAAATTCTTCAAAGAAAACATACTTTGACACTGATAACCTTGATGACCAACGCCCCATATTATGAGCTGGCAATGATTGCAATATGTTACACAGTAATAATGTTCAGGAACAAAATGATGACCTTGCATAAGAATCACCTGCAAAAAAATAAATAAATAAATAATAATCCATTTATGCATTAAATGCAAACTATACCAAAAGATCTAACAATTTGGGGGGGGGGAATCACACAATGACAGGTTTGCAATCTACTTTCCAAACCAACTTACATTAAAATGATACAAAATCTTTTTTAGTTAATTAAACTTTTAGTTCAAAGCCAGAAGAAATACTACCTTTTATCTTAAAATTTTTTGCTACATTTTCTACATTTGTAGTAAAAATAAAAAATTGCTACAAAATTTTTCTTTCTTTCATTTAAGATCACAAAAATTTTATGGGCTGAGTCAGCAGTCACTAAGTAGCGGTTTGCAAGTCACTGATGGTAGGTTAAAGAAATGATTACGTTCACAAAAGCACTATTGAGGAACAAGTATTTTTTGCTTTGATCTTAGTGAAATTTCATGACTTCACGGCTTTCCCACTGACTTGAAGTTATGAAAACCTGCTGATTGAATATTAATTTTATTATTATTT
Source organism: Parasteatoda tepidariorum (assembly GCF_043381705.1). Classification (NCBI taxonomy): domain Eukaryota; kingdom Metazoa; phylum Arthropoda; class Arachnida; order Araneae; family Theridiidae; genus Parasteatoda; species Parasteatoda tepidariorum. The sequence continues at coordinate 6,728,618 of NC_092206.1, forward strand.
TAATTGATTATAATCATCGTTAGACTTTTCTCAAATTTGGTTAATTACTATATTAATATAGAAATTTCATAAAAAATATAGCGTTTTCTTTTGTAAACTTGCTTGCTACATCAAATAACTATTTAACTGGAACAATTTTCAAAAATCGCTGAAACACTTCAATTTTGCTTTTGAAGGGATACATTAAAAAAAAAAACACTAAAATCAATTGGTGAACTTTCACCCTCAAAACAAATTTGGTGGTGATCCCCAAGATTAAATATTTTCTGCTAAGTAGTCTTGGAGAATTAAACAAATGAGGATTAGCAAATGTTAGACTAAACAACAACAAAGTGTAGATAATTAACACATTACAAGTATGTTAAAGTTACCTTTTTGTTTCTTTTCAAAAGAGATGTAATAAAAGACTGTTCTTTCCCTACAAATGTTGGACATTTTTCAATAATACTTGCATATTGTTGGTTTTTAACTCCAAACTGCTTTAGAATAGTAGCTAATGCATAAGTTTTAGCAACACTACGATCATCTACACCCTCCAAGTCCTCCCTGAAAAATAAAAATTAATTATATGATTAAATAAATACATAAATAAAAATAAAGAAGCCATATCAAATAGCCTGAACAAAATTTTTTAGCTTTTTCCAGACTGATTTTTATTTAATTTCTCTTAGTTTTGTAACCATTAGCATAAATTTATTACTTATTTGGTATTTTATTTTCATGAATAAAATATATTAATAAACATATAATTATGAATTATATCTTCAAAAAATTGAAAATATGATTAAGTAATTTCAAAGAATTTCATTCGTAGATATAATATTAATAAAGTCTCTTTTCCAGCAATGATTCAGAAATATGTAAACTCCTTTTCAAAATATAAACAAAACCTCGGCTTAAATAAATTCAAGCAATTTTACCTACATTAAAGAATTTTTCAGTAACTTTAAAGCAAACAATTTTAATATTAAATATTCAGAAAAACAGTATTTGCAAACAAGAAGTGCTAGTAAAAAAGCAAACTTAAATTTAAGCATTTCTTTAAAATAAAAAAACAAACAAAATTGCAAGTAAAGAAAAATTTATGCATTTTTACTATTGCACACACTTTTAATTTTAAAACAGTTGAATCATTGATACAGAATTAGCACATAGTCATATTTGTAAGAATTTTTCGTAAACTAATTAAAATAATTTTACTTAAAATTAATGCTAAGAAAATCAACCTATTGCTTAATATTAACTTTCTTATTTACTTACGAGAAATTTTCTAAACAAGGGCAGAGAAGTTGTTCAATTATCTTCTGTTCCTTGTTCTTATCATGCATTGCCTCTTCTAATTGGTAGTCAGGTGGACCAAAGATATTTGCCAGTCCTAAAGCAGGAAATATATGTATGAATATGAAATTGTTTAAAAAGAAACTTATTACCCACTTAAGAACTTTTAAAACCTTTTAAATAAAAAATATGTGCTTTAAATATTTCTCATTACACAAAAATTTATACATTTTTTGACAATACAATTTTATCCGTATTAAAAATAGAAAAGTAAAAAAAAATGCTAAGCCTGTGCCATATATGGATATTATTTAGGGTCATATTTTGTATCTAATAACATTTAATTTTATTTAGCACTATTCTCATTAAACTGTAGAGACTATAAATGATCCTCCAAGAATGCTATAGATATAAATGATTTTAATTTACGATGATTGTGATAAGTACCACAAGGGTTATATAATTTAAAGCATTGAAATGAAGATATAATGTTTTTGAAAAAAAGATTGATAAAAAAAAGATTGTGATTTAATAGGATGATTGTGACTTGAAAAGAAACAAAAAAAAGAAGAACAAGAAGCTAAATATCATATGTACTGCAAGGATTATCCAATTCTAAACATTGAAATAGAGATGGAAATTTTTATAAAAAAAAAAACAATCACAATCATTTTTAATGTTTTTCACCTTCTATTAACATATAAGTAAGCCTAAAATTTATCATTTTTCAAAACATTTAAAACTAAGCCAAGAATCTATCAGTCAGGTAAAGCACATTTTTTGATGCAGAGGAAATATAAAATTTTGACGGCTACATAGAACCTTCATGCCTTAACCTCTCACAATATTCAATATGGTATTGAAATAACAAGTAAGAAAATTTATTTTTAGCTTGGCCTGCATTTAAATACATAACATGATTATTAGGTATTTTGAACAATTTATAAGTTATGTTAGCCAAAATAGTTTTTAAATCAAACTCATCAAACCAAAAGCTAAAGCATTCATTCAATTACCACTTTAAATATTTTTGAAATATATCTGAGTAAAGGCAACAGCATTAATTGAAAAGTAATTTTTCGTTCTCTTTGCTAACAATATCAATTCAGTGACCTGCTAGCTTACTTTAATAATATTCAAGCATTATAATGAATACTATCCACTACATAAAATTTTACATATATGCTTTAAAATAAATCACACTTTCTTCAACAGTAAATTTGTGAAAAGAAAATTTTTTTTAAAAATCATAGTTTAAATTTTCAATAGACAAGTTAAATAACATAAATTGCAAACTGAAAAATGTTTAAAAATTATTTAACAATATTATTTAAATTTAAGAGATATTGATTTTTTTAAAATTTATTTAATATATATTTTGTAAATGCATAGTTACCAATTTATATAGACATTTGGAAGATTTTACAAAGTGATAGTAAAAAGTAGTGGTGGAAGAGTTTTTAAAAACTAAGCATATGTGTGCAATATTTAAAAACATAGTTATTTTTAACTAATAGATATTGTTTAATGATTGACTTATCATGATGAGTTAAACAGCTCAGAGTTATATCCTAAATGTTGCCACCAATTGGAAAATTTGAGCCCAACAACAGTACAAGTTGATAGCTAAGTAAATTATAAGTAATAAAACTGAAAAGAAAAAAACACAGTTTTCTTAGAAATGAAAATAATTAGAATTTACCCATTGTTCGTTTGTTTCTAAAATCTGCAAGGAAATCATTCAATTCCTCTTTGGCTTTTTTACGAGCTTTTCTAAATACTGTTCTCAAAGTTTCCTCTTTGTCTATGCTATTTAAGAGCACGTCATCTAAATTTAGAAACAAAAGAATGTTATTTATAATCTAAACCAGCAAGATATTAAATTAATTTACTTTCATTAACTAAACTGAAACTATTTATCAGAAAATAATTCCTACCCACCTCAAGTGTAAAATTACAAATCCACAATAATCTCAAGCAGTATTAATAATGTTTTTTCTAAGAAATTATTCATTTAATGGAATTCATTATTATCAATAGTGAATTCCATTAAATGCATAATATTTTAAAAATGAATATTTTATTAATTTTTTATTTTTTAAAATTAATATTTTAAAAAATAAAAATAAATAAAAAATAAAATTATAGATAGATAAAAGCAAACATTTATCTTGAGCAAAATTAGAATTTTGTAAGTTTTGCTAATCAACAGTTGTAGTATTTTACACCAAAAAATCCAAATAACTGAAAACTACAAAATTGACTTAACGTATTATTTCACTATGAAGCCAACAATATTATATTGATTCAAAAAATTCAAATATCTTTCTGAACTTAACTATTGGATAAAGTTTTATTAAAAACAGAAGTTACTAGAATCCAATTTAGTTTTTTTGAAGAAAAAAAATTAAATTTAAACCTAAAAGATTTTTTTAAAAAGCCTTCTCCAATTTTTTAAACAAGAAGTAGTAAAATAATTTTCTCTTGAGAAAGTTTGTTTATTTTTAGGTAATGCAACTACAAATAATTTTATCCAGCTTATTATTTACCAATAAAATTTATAATGAAAATTTTAGGGGGGGGGGGGAATATTACAAATTAAGCCAAATCAAATAAGTTCAGTATATACATTTTACTATTAAAACTTATTGTAGAGAAACAGATTAATATACAGAACCCGTTATCCGGAAATCAGAAAACCGGAAGACCAAAAAACCGGAACGAAACTCGGTAAATTTTCCCGCAATTTTTAAAAAAAAAATAATTTTTTCTCACAAGATTTTAGGATTTTTCTTTCTTTTTTGAAAGATGTTTACCATACCATCATTTTAGAAATAATCATTACTGTATTACTTCATCGTTTTTTCTTCTTTTTAAGATTATTTCCTAATATTTGATTTTTTTTTAGTTGGGTTTAACAATAAAAAAACGGCTTTTTGTAGCGATTCAGAAAACCGGAAAAATCAGTTATCCGGAATAGCGATGGTCCCGATCGTTCCGGATAATCGGTTCCCTACTGTAGTATAAAATTTGACTTTTAAAACTGAACAAAAATTTTTCAGTAATAATTAAATTAAGTAAAAATAAACAATCAAATTATTTATCAACAAAATTATCATCAAGGCAATCAGTACCATACTTCTAAATTTCTAAAAAAATTTAATTTTATTTGAAGGCTTCATTATGACAACACAACAAAAAAATGCTAAGTCTAAAAAAGTATAGGCTTAAAGTTTATTTAACATTATTTACACATATAGAGCATTATTAAAATATACAAAATAAAAAATTATAATTTATTATAAGAATTATTATCATTAAGTTTTTAAAAATACATTAGAATAATATTAGATTTATAAATAGTTTTCTAATGTAATATTGATACTTAAGTGTAAAACAAGTACAGGGTTCCGACTCAATTTCAGAAAAAAAAATATCAGATAAATTTCAATAAAAATTAGGACCATAATTTATTGATACAATGCAATTTTTAACAGAAAACTTAGATTTTTTTAAAATTTATAATGCCAAATATTAGATTTTATGACTAAAAAAAAAATACTATTGAATGACGATGAAAACATGGCAGTTTTACTAAAATAAGAAATAGTTACAACAAATGTTTTTAATAGATATTAGAATTATTTCATTCGAATTTCAAAAACTGATTACTGTTACTAGCGATTCTAAGATTGGTTAATTTCCAAGTATGGTGTAGGAACTTTCTAGGTCTCTGTAAAAAATTGCCTCATTCTCTGACTATTCCTTGCTTTTTAGAATCAAAATAAAATTCCCTGACAATTCAAGCTTTCCCCCGTTCTTCCTGACTCCCTAAAAAGTTTTAATACAATTATAAAACTTAACTCACCTATTTCATGTAAAATAGTCTCGTCAACCAGCGACACTTTCAAAGGCTAAAATGGATTTATTAAAATTAAAAAGAATACATTTATTTTCCGAACAAAATGAAAAACAAAAAGTTTTATAAATTTCTCAACTTACTGCTCCAGGCACTAAAAAACTTGAGTGTATTTCATATGCCCATTTTTTCATATCTTTGCCAGTCCCTTGTTCATATAACTCAGAAATTAAATAAAAAAACTGAAAAAGGGAAACAAAAATTAGACATTTTTAAGAGTAAATCTAAAGTAAGCTACTTTCTCAATATTTATATTAACCCATTTGCACATTAAACCGTGCAGCAGCTTCTAAACATTTTTAATTTTTAGCTACCACTTATCTTTTAGCAACAAAGAAATTAAGTATGTCTTTTCAATAAGAATATAGAGACAGAGGTCACAGTTGCTAATGTATGCCTTACTAAAATTTTCAACCAAACTTTTCTGTTTCAAAAAGAATTAACACATCTATCATAACTATCGTAAGTTAACTACTCTCCTAATGACATAATAAAATTTACTTAGTCTTTTTGTATTACTAAGGCCCAATAAATAGCGCAGAGAGGCAGTCTGCATAAATTGGTGAATATCCACATAATTTTCATTCATTCACAATATGCCTTCATTTGTCAGATAATCTTATTTTTCAGTATCTTTCAATTTTTTAATTTTAAGAATCCTCTACACAACTTATCCAACCTAATTAAAATCTTATTGTAATATTTAAAAAATTGTAAATGAAATTAGAAAGTAAATAAAATATGTATTTTTAAAAAAAAATAAAAAATTAATTGCATTCCAGGTTATATGCGACAAATTTTCATAATTTTTAAAAATTGCCACAATCATATACCATAATTTTTAAAACATTTCCGAATAATTTAAAGGCCCTATGTCTGATATAATAGTACAATGTAGAATGCAACATAATATGCAATAAAGACAATAAATAAAGACAAAATGCTATAAATCAGGATAAAATACTTTTCATCAGAAAAATCAATAATATAAGGCCAACTACAAGTCCTCCAGTATATTTAGCATACATATTAGAGACCCCTTAAAACAAAGAAGTTCAGTACCAAGGAAATTTAAAGAGATATAATCAAAGAGAAAGCTAGTCTAAATTTAAATGTTGTTAAATTTCATTATGAATACTATTTAGAATTTAAAAGAAAAATTCTCAAATGAATTTTTTATGAAATTCTCAAATGAATTTTTTATGAAAACAATTTAAAGATTCAATGCATGTGAAACTTACCAAACTAGATGGATCACTATTGGACATTAAGTAGTGCAAGAAAACTGAGAGATGAGCAGGATTTCTAACAAGCTTCCAAAGTCCATTAAAAGGACCATGATCTTCTAAATGCCCCTATAGGTTTAAAATTAAAAAATCAGAATTTAAGTTCATTAATGTATTTTTATATAAAAATAACATACAAATTAATAACAGCTAACATAAAAAATTTATAAGATTTAACTATAATATGAAAATTTAATTTAAACTATCAAGGAAATAGTATTTATTACGCTTTTTTTTCAAAAAAAATTCTCAGAAAAAATATGATATATCAGTAATACTACTTCACTAATCCAGTGAAATTTTGATACAAAACATAATAGTACAGAAATTTTTCTGAAAAATGTTTGCTTTTTCCGCCTAAATAAATTTGACTTACATATACAGCAATCAATATACAAGATAGACAAATGGAATTTTTTTATAATACTGGATGAATTCAATTCTTGATAACAGTTGTCAAGTTGACAAGTTTCACTGTATTTATTTACTCTAAGAATATGGCCAAAGAATTGTTTTATCATCATGGCTTTATTAAAGAGAATCCTATCATAAAAAATTATTTTACATCGGTGCATTCAAGAAACGTTTTTTTTTCTTTTATTACACTGCTGGAAATAACTCTGCCAAAGAATCTAAGTATTAATAAATCAAGAGCTCAGAAAGAAAGAAAATATATAAATTAGAAATATAAAAAAATGCTAAAAATATTAACTAAACAGTGATGAATAAATACTGTTCAATGTTATGACAGTGAAACCAAGCTTAGAAAGAGAATAAATTATAAATAAAAAACATTTGCAAAATAATAAAACATTAACAATATACCAGTTCAGTATCAGAAGAAAGGTCTTCATCTTCCATACATATAATATTGGTGTTCTGGTTCAGTTTCGAAATTAGAGGCTGTATACCAAAATCATCAATAGTCTCTTGCTGGTTGAGCTGTAAAATGTTCATAATATAAAAATCAATCTTAATAGTTCAAAATTGGTTAGCCATAAATAAAAAAATGTTTTTCAAACAAATTTCTCAAAACAGTTTTAGGTTTTGAAAGATTGGCAAAAAATTGCTATTATTGTGAGAAACATGCATCCAATTTGGCTCTAATTTTATAGCGACTTAAAGGCAAGAGACAAGGGTAATTTTAAATCTAACACAGAAAACAAATTAACTTCCCAATAAAACATTGATAAGTACTTAATAAAAGATTTTTACTAGAAAAGAGTGCAAACTAATATTTTAGATACCTAAAAATCTATTAAAAAATATAAATATAAAAAATAAGGTCCGAAAATTAAAAACAACTTTAAGACCCAGAAAATCAACATTATGGTTTTAATGCAGTTTTATAGATTTTAAGAATCAATATTAATGTATCTGAAATTAGTAAAAAATTCTTGTTTTGATTAGATTTGTTTACTATTTCTAAAAAATCTTTAAGAACACAATTAGGATAAATTGGAAGCAATTTCAACAGAAATGTCTACATGTAAAAAGGCCATTACCATAAATTTAATTTATATCAAACACAAACTCCGATTAAAACAGCATTTTAAAGCTGAAATACTAACTTCATCCAACTGATGTGTGAACTCTTCTACTTTCGGTAAATCTTTTGGTATTTTATTACTGTCATTCAGTTCAGTAGGACTTGGGGGAGGGGAAGGACCAGGGCTTTCGATTGCACTATCATGTTGACTTAGTGATGAAAGCTGTGAGAGAGAAACATGTTATTACAACTTCAATAAATAAATCAGAATTAAATAATAAAACTAAATATATCAAAAGTGAAACAAGTGAAAAACTAAATGTGCAAATTTTGTAGTATCAAAATAATTGAATTAGAAAATTTTATGAAACTGAATATAAGCATAAAAAATAAAATTTCTGTAACTATGCGTTTATTTTTAAAATATAATACATGGATATTAACAATTCCTCTAAAACCTGCACTTGAGTTAAGTATTGGGACTAACTCACTCAACTTGGAATATATTCAGAGATGCCAACTGCTCCCAACACACCAAAATAATCTTAAAAAAATTTTTAATAACTAAAATTTACAAATATTTGACTAATTTTGCTTACTTTTTAAGAGAGGTTTTACATGATTTAACTATAATAAAGTGGCGAATTGTATAAACCTCTGAATTATTTAGAAACAGTGAATAAAACCAAATAAATTGAATTTATTAAACTAAGAATCACAATTAATAAACTATCACTCGAAAATATATATTAGCGGCCCGGAGCAAGTTGGCATATCTGTATATTCCATAAGGAAATAATTTAAGAAATCTTCTCACTGTTAGCCTAACATGAAAAATACACTGGAAAAAGAGGGGATAAGTATCACATGATTAATAATAATGTTGAATGATTAAGAGATTCAATCAGCTTCATGCACAATGTGAGGCGTGTACAATTTGTATTTAATATACCAGCCTTGGTAAACAAAAATATTAAATTACACTCACCAAATTTGTGACACCCTTAAATTTAAATGTTATTTCAAAAAACGATTCTTCTTTGTCAGCACTACAGCCTAGTTCAGGCCAAGGCTCTCTCAATTATATGCCTCCAGGCAGGGTGACTTTGAGCTAGATTTGTCCACCTGTTTATTCCCAACAATTTTAAGTCCTTCTCAACAACCATCTTGTAGCTGGTCTCCCTCTTCCTCTAGTTCCTTCACTTTTCGAAAAAGTAAGTTTTTTTAACTAGGCCCAAATCTTCACGCCGAAAAACGTGCCTCAGCCATCTGATACTGTAGGACTTAATAACCCTCAAAATATTGGGTAATCCATATTTATTGTATATCTCATGATTACATAAACTTCTCCAAATATCATTTTCCTTAACTGCTCCAAAAATTGACAAAAGGATCTTTATTTCAAAAATGAGTAGTCTATTTTCCTCTGTTTTATTAATGGTCCAGGTCTCGCAACCATATAGAACAATTGCTCTGATTAAGGTTTTGTATAGATTTACTTTTGTACCAATGGAGAGGAATTTCATTTTTAATTGGTTCCTCAGACCACTTATTAGCCATCCACTTATTAGCCATCAAAAGTCTGTTCCTAACTTCAACCCTTATCTCATTTTTGTTGGTAACAAGCGTACCCAGATACTTAAACTGGGTAACTCCTTCAAAGGTATAATCTCCAATTTTGAGTGACTGTACATGATGTACTCTAGAGTAGTGTTCCCCAAAACCGGTCCGCGGACCGGTACTGGTCCGTGGATCAAATGATACCGGGCCGCCCATTTCATTGAAACTGAATTTAAATTCCTAGGTTTATACCCCAAATTAAAAATATCTGTGTTTCATTAAAATTTTTATTTATTTAAAAAAATGGGCCCCCAAAGGTAGTGACATAAATTTTTTAATGTTTGTAATGTAACATTGTCTCCGATTACCCCCAGATGGAACCGTCTCATTGCAAAGAAACAAGCTCAAGGTTCTCATAGTTTTAGCGTTCTAGTAAGTTAAAATTTTAAATCACTGTAAATTTATTTTTTGGTGTAACTGTATTTTATTTTGAAGACATGTTTAAATACACTTTAATTTAAAGTAATAAATCAAAATAATCTAAAATATAAACAATCAACGATCCCCCCCCGCCCNCCCCCCCGGCGGGCCGAGGTAAAATTATCAAACGTTGACAGGTCCGCGGTGATAAAAAGGTTGGGGAACGCTGCTCTAGAGCTTACTACCCAAAAATTTGTTTTTTTTCTACATTTACTGCTAGACCTATATCCTTGGCAGCTTTCTCTAGGGCAGTAAATGTCTCCACCACATCCTGCATTGTTCGCCCAACTATATCAATGTCATCTGCGTAGGCCTAGTAGTTGTATAGATCTCTGCAGAATAGTGCCTCTAGTGTTGATCCCTGAATCTGTTATAACTTTTTCAAGGCCAATAAAATGTAAGACAGAGAGTCTCCTTGTCTAAGACCCTTCTCGGTATAGAATACTTCTGATACGCCAGGCATGAGTTTAACTCTGCATTTTACAACGATTGCTTAGCAAAATCATTTACACTCACAAATACATCTTAATAAGGGTAACAGAAACATATGAGGTATGTGGCGGCTAAATAAAATCAATCTTATGATTAAAAAAATAACTTACCTGAGATGCACTTGGAAAATTAAGTTTTGTTTCGAGATTGGACATAAGGTTTCTATAAAAGCCCTGGGGAGGTGAGACAGAGCTTGGAGACCTTCGCAGAGGATCTGGGCGAGGACAGCCATTGCTTTTTTGGCACTTTATATTCTCAAAGCCTCTCAACGTTTCAGGACTGGAACTTTGACGAGTATGCGTGGGCTGTGGCTGAAATAAAAATTTAATTTTAGCAATGCCATTGTAATGCTTAAACATAAGAAGTATCTAAAGTGTCTCTACTACATAAGTCTCAATTTTTTTTTTTACTACAGTTAAATTTTTTTTTTCAAGAAACAATACACATAAAGAATTTTGTTACATATCCTTTTGCTACAGAGACATAAATTTTTAAAAAGATTCACAGAAATTTTTTGCCAAAAGTATACAATTAAAATATTTTCAAATGATTTCTTGTTAGATGAATGAATGATTCAATATTTAGATAAATAACAATTAACTCATAGTTATCTGTAATAGAGACTGAATAGTTATAATATATCAAATAATAATAAAAGTACAAACAATACTATATTTTTTGAAAAAGCAGTTAATAATCTCAATAATTATGGCTATATTTTTTATATACATGATATAAAATATAAATCATAATTATGTGTATTATCCTTTGGTTTCAGAGATGTAAGTTATTGAATGAATAAACTTGAGCAAGGGATTTATAAAGATTCAGAGAAGTTTCACCAAAAACCTAACATTGAAAGATTCTCAAATGATTTCTGATTAGAAACTTGTAAAATAAAATCTATGTAAAAACAGTTTTGTTAATTACACTTTTTACGTCTGAGTCATAAATTACCAAATTAAAGCTTCAGCAAAAGATTGGTTACGATTTGCAGAAATTTTGCCAAAAGTGTATCATTATAAAATTCTCAAATGGTTTCTTATGATTTGTGTTCTGATTCAGAACATAAAGCGTTATTTTGAAAAATTATTTGAAAAGTTATGCTCAAGCTTTTGAATTTATAACTCAAAATGAAAAAATTATAAATTTGGCTATTTAGTCTCAACCTTTTGAAATAAAGCATTAAAATTTCTGATAAAAGGAAATAGTCTTAAACTCGCAAAGTCACAAACAAAAAAACAAAACCAACAGTATTATTTATCTGTTGGATTAAAAGAACTTGATGAAACATAAAAGGTAAAAACTTAAATTATTGAAAACTGTAGTTTAATTTAATAATTGCTTTAAACTACCCAAATAAATTTTGAATATTATATTCTAATTTAAACATTATCCAGGGTGCATAGCCAAATTATTCAACAAAAAATAAACACCTTTTAAGCCTTTTTTGTTTTGAAATTTTGATTCGTGTAAAACGAATGGTGTTTTCATACGCTACGGACTGACAATACGCCGAAATAGATTGGGGTTGAATTAATTGTGAAAACGTTGAATAGAACTGTGTCTTTTCTCATAATTTGAAGCGAAAATCAACATGGTAAAGGGAAAATCTCCTATTGAAAAGGGGAAAATTAAGCACTTTTTAAAAACACCCAATTAAAAAAGCACCTTTAGGGGCTTTTAAAAAACAAAAATTTAAAATAAGCACCTTTAAGCACTTTTTAAAAAATGCTACGCACCCTGTTACCTATAAACTACCTATTGGCAAGCAACACTTTCGTCATATTCCTCATTATTACACTTAAGAATAAAGGCGAGCATTACATTTATAAATGCAAAAAAAAAAATATTTAAAATAAGCACCTTTAAGCACTTTTTAAAAATGCTATGCACCCTGTTACCCATAAACTACCTATTGGCAAGCAAAACTTTCGTCATATTCCTCATTAGTACACTTAAGAATAAAGGCGAGCATTACATTTATAAATGCTTACAGTTTTTGTATTATGTTAGGCCAAAACACCATAAACATTTTAAAGTTAAACTCAACGCATAAAAAATATAAAGCTACAACATACCCATGTTGTGGAACGAGGGTTCAAATGCTTGGCGAGGTTCTCCAGAGATGTTGATATTGATTGTTTTTTATCAGGCGACACAGGCTTATTTTTTTCAACATCATTACACGGTGACAATATGACTTGATACTTAGTATCACTAGAAACAGGTGCGAGAGGAATCACAGGTGGCGATGTCATTGCTTGGCTAGCAGGCAATAAAGGAGCTGATATCTGATGTATGAGTGAACGATTGTGAATCCCATGAGACGGGAATGATATTGACCGACAGCTTTCACGGTCATGAAAATGGCGACCTGAAGTTGGCGATTTAGGTGACCTTGTAATCTGAAAATAATGTAGAGTATAAGTAGTAGTTTTTTTTCTTTTTGAAATCATCATGTACAAATATATTTGTTTTGAAAATGTTCTTAAACGTTCTAAATGAAAATTTTCTAAAAAAATTTAACTTAAATTTAATGAAAACAAACCCAATTAAGAAATAATTAATCTGATATATTATTATGAATACTTTTTAAAAATTCACTATTTCTTTTTTTAATCACCACTCAGAAGATATCCAATTGCACCTATCTTTAAGTTTTAGTTACGTAAGAGGAACACCTGCAAATGTATATTAAACACCATAAATTACTTAAATGAATGAGAATCAAATTATGATAAATGATTAAAATCTCTTATTTTTAAAATTTGTAGAGCTCTAAAGTAAAGAAATTTTTATGAACAAATGAATTATTAAAAATAAAAATATTTATTATAAATATTATAATAAAAAGAATTATTAAAAATAAAAACCGATAGCTTTCATGATCAGGAAAATGGTGACCTGAAGTTGGCGTTTTAGGTCACCTTGTAATCTGAATATAATTTAGAGCATAAGTAGTAGTAATTTTTTGGAATCATCATGTACAAACATATTTACTTTGAACATGATGTTTTCAAAAAAACATAAAATATAAAGGAAGAAAATTTTAACACAAATTTAGTGAAAACGTAGGAAATAATTGATTTAAATTAATAACAGGAAATATTTCTTCAAAAATTGATTTTTTTTTAAATCACCACTCAAGAGATTTACAATTGCATACTGCATTGATCTTAAAGTTTTAATCATGCAAGAGGAACACCTGCATCAGGATCTTTTTTGATGATCATAACACAATCCTGGTAACTGAATAAACAACTGCTATGTATATGCAGAAAGGTGCACCTTAAATCTGTCATGGCTCATAGCTAAAAATCCACTCATTGTTTACAAAGTAGAGAATAAAACATTAGTTTCCAAATTTAAAAGCCACTCCTTTAAGGGCAGATGATTTTTGTCATTTTTACAAAATCTGAATTAATTTGAACCTGATTTAATGTGAATATTAGATTCACAAAATGTATAGATATTTATTATTTCACAAAAACAGGATTTTTCACAAAGTCTGAACAAACTTTTACTACTTTATTACTTAATTTTAAAAGAATAATAATTATTGTTAATTTAATAGTTCAAATTTAATGCCATGCATTAACTTGAAAATATCAGAAAAATGTTGCCAAAAAAAAAAAATTTCAATTCCTAGTATAATAGAATTTTAAAGCTATAAAATTTAGCAATTAGCAACTGACAAAGTTTATGTTTCAAACTATAATTCTTACAATTTGCTCATGCTGTAAGCCGGTTAAATTGCACAACTGCTCCTCTAGAGTTTTCACTCTTTTCACAGTCCCATTTACTTCAGCACGCATCTTCTCAGATGGTGTTTTGCTAAATTCTTGCCTTAAATTCTGAAATAAGATACAAGATCATATGAATAAACATAGTTCCATTTAGAAATATGTATATTTAAATTTAGAATTTCTATCTCAATAACAAGTGAATTTTTAAAAAATCAAAATAATAAAATTCATTTCAATTATACATAAATAAGATCAAAATTTCATCCACACATGAAAGTCTTTAAAAAATTTTGAAAAATCTCTAAAAATAGATTTTATTCTGCACTTAATTCAAGGTTATGGTATAAAAAGATTATCAATAATATTAATGGTTTTTATTATTGAGAACATGATTAAATAAGAATATAATTCAATTTTTAAGTGTTAGGAAATATGTTATGCATATCTCAGCATGACAACCAGTATTTCATATTATTTAAGAGTCAGTTTGAGTAACTTTACGGAATTTGATTATAAATATTAGTCAGTATTTGTAATTGTGCACTTAATGTGAGATTTTTAGTAGTGCAATAAACTTAATAAGTACTAATAAAATTTTATTGTGATGTAAAAAAAGTTCTTTACATAATTTTAAAATTAGCCTTTGCTATACTCCTTTATGCAAAATAATGAAAGACTAGAATTATTTTACACTCTTAAATTCACTAATTTCCTTTTTCTTCCCGATTGTTGCTTTTTAGTGTTGACATATTTAAAAATTATAAATTAATTACCTTGAAAATACTAATTAGATTGTAATTAAAAGCTGCTTTAAAAATTCTTTTAACATTTGATATTTTAGTTTAAATATATTTTTCTCATTTTATGATTCTTTCGTTTTTCCATGTTTTTCTTCTCTACTGTGAAAAAAAGTTGCCCTCCCAATATAAAACAAATATATATTGCATACTAACCTCAAGATAAACCACTTCTTTTTCAAGCATTTTCCTAATAGTATGTATTCGACTATTAGTCAGTTGTTGTTGCTTTTCAGGCTGCGATAAAGGACAAATTTTAATTTAAAAGAATTAATGATTTGTTTCAAATTGAATTAAAGTACAATATCACGCTAAACTAGATATAGTATTAAAATAAAGCAATAGGCAAAATAAAATTCTTACTAGCATATTAGTACACAATAAAACAAGGTTCATACTCAAAAAGATAAAAATTTCTGGTTACTATTCTAGGTTTTTCAAGTCAATTCACATAAAATTCCAGGCAGAAAAATTTTTTGTTACAAAATTAAATTTATATTTAATAAAAATTAATTATATTTAATACAAAAAATAAATAAATAAACATAATCATATTATTATATAAATTAGATTATTACAAATGATTATAGAATTTTCTTTTTACTAAAAAATAAAATGGAAAGTAAATTTAATAAGTCAATGTCAAGGTTTAAACTAAACAATTGAAATTAGAGATTTTAATAATCTGATTTTCTAAAAAATAAAATAATTGACTTAAACTATAAATGTAAAACTCAATGATTAAGATAATTTTTTATGTTTTAGATTTCAGAATGGGCAGCTTTAAAATAATTATAAGTATAAGGGGGGGGAACTACATTTTAGACTTAACATTTTTTGAAATGACAAATTTAAATCATATAAAATTTGCTGCAACACATGATTAAAATATTAGATAAGTTAATTATATAGTATGGTTACATAAGTGAATATTGGTATTTTATCAATTGAATAATCTGTTTTCTTAATAAAATAACTCATGGGTACTGAAATTTCAGTAAAACGTAAATACGGTAAGATAGATAAGAAAACTTCTCTATCGTGGGCGCTTGTGGACAGTCCCTCAAATCATACTTTAAAAAATTTTGAATTTTCATTTAATTTTGCCCTTATTTAATAAAAAAGAGAATGATTAATTAATTACATAGTAATAAATAATAAATTTTCTTAATCATTTCTAGAGAAAATTGGATAAAAACTGTTCAAAGTCATGCCGAAATGTTACATGAAAGAATATTAAGCCTTAGATAATCAGGGCAATACTCTATGTCTTTTAAAAATAGAATCAAAAACACATTTTTTACAAACTTCAGAGATGAGAGTAGTCAGAAAGTATAAAAGAGGAAATCCAAAAAACAAAAAAAAAGAAAGAAAAAAAAAGGAAAAAAAAGTNTGTAATACATGAAAAATGACAAATTACTTAAAATTGTCAAAGCAGTAACAAAAATTTTTATTTGTCTATGAATACCATTACTTACATCAACAGGTTGTGGTCCTGTAATCCGCTCAGAACAATCTGATTTATTTGAATTCATGACACTAAAGTTAGTTCCAGGTAAACTGAAAGAATGTTGCGGACTCAAACCCTTTCCTTGACCCGGAGGCTTCCCTAATAAAGTCAAAGCGACATAGGAACCAGCTAATAAAGAAAAAAAATAATAAGATAACATTAAAAATAAGGATTAAGCATGAAACAATGAAATACTGACAATGTTTAGAGAATAAAGCAATTGTATTGAAAAATACAAAATCTCCATTTGGGTACTAGTAGGATATACTTTGTTTACATATGAATGTTAAATTCTTTAAAATTTAAATAAAAGCACATTGAATTGAGTAAGTTTAACATAGTAATGCGTGCCTCCATTATGTACTGAGTAACAGTACAAACTTAAAAACAGCCATGAAAATCTTCATAAATGGAATTAAAGCAACAAAATCTGAAGGCAAATACTCGTTTGGAATATCTTTAGACATAAAGGGAGTTTTTGATAGCATTATGTACTGAGTAACAGTACAAACTCTAAAAACAGCCATTAAAATCTTTATGAATAGAATTAACACAACAAAATCTAAAGGCAAATATTCGTTTGGAATATCTTTAGACATAAAGGGAGTTTTTAACAGCATCGTTTAAAAATATATAATTTGAATCGGGTATGATCGAATAACACGTTGACAAATCTCATTGGAAGTTTTCTCATCAATAGGCATATCACATATAGATAATTGATTGTGAACAGATTAAATTAAAGCTATCAATTAAAATACACTTTTAAAATAAAAGTATTTGCTTTTGTAAAAATATTACTATCAGGTCAATTTCAATTAATCAAGAAATACATGATAATGGGTTATAATATATTATAAATTACTCCTATGTAAAATAATAATAATACGTAAATAATAATAATAAGTAAAAAATTTATTACATTTTATAAGCTCGACTACTTCTTGATGATTAGACTGAGTCACTAGTGTCCCGTTGACCTGTAAAATAATATAACCAATTAAAGCTGACGAAAAATAACAGAAAAGAAAGAGATTTAGAAGCAACAAATTTCTGTTAAAATAACAGGCCAAAATTTTGAAGCTGTAATACAATACATTATTTCAGCAGTTTTCTTTTTCTCTAAAAAAAAAAAAAAAAACAGAAAAATATATTTTAATATTTTTAGAGAAATTCAAGAAATTTTTTGTCAAAAAAAAATTTACTTTGGAAAGGCAGAATGCGTTTGCAAGGTTGCAACCTTCAAACCAATCAGACTAGAATTAGGTAATTTTAGACTTAAAATGATTGGGAAGAGCTAGTGGAATGATAAAAAAAAAATTATGACTGCAAATTTAAACCCATAGAATCAGTAGATTCTTTTCATAAGTAAAGTTGATACAAAATAACACTATGTTAAAGAGTAATTACATACAAATATTAAAAGCCTTATTGAAATACTTTCAATTTCTAATAATGAAAGCAACATACTTTAATGATTCGATCTCCTTGCTGAACTCCAGCTCTGGCAGCAGCACCATCTAAAATGAAAGGAAGGAAAAGAAACAGTTTTATTAAAGTAAAATAATATTGTACCTTTTTGAATAAAACTCCAACATCTCTCTTAATTACAAAAGTATAAATTATATTTATAGGAACCCATGTAATATTTATAAACAAAAAATGCAGCATCAAAAGTGTCATTAAATAAAAAATACATAATATTTAAATAAATAATATTAATTTTCCAATTTAAAAAATTTACTGACTTTTATATAACTAATTTTCAAAAATTATTTATGTATGAAGTATCATAAGTAAATAAGATAAGTATTATAGGGTGTATTATAAGCTAAATTTCTTAGTAATTGAAATTGAATTTAATAAAATAAAAAAAATTACAACTAAATTTATACATAATTTATAGCTGAACTTGATAATCAACTCTGTGATTAAATAAAATACAAATATATTTAATTTGAATACTTATAAAGCATAGATATATGCTTTTATTGGAACTGATTTAAAATATATATATATGAATATATTCTTTTTAGGCATGTAGCTTAAAAATAGAAAAACAAAAATACAATTCTACACTAACACAAAGAAAAATTAGAAAAACATCAAACACCAAATAAAACCTCCAAACAAAAACAAATCAGGGAAAAAAAGAAAAGAGATAATTAAATACTAGAAATTTCAGTTTAAAGGGAAAGCGCTCAGTGGAAAAACAAAACATTAAGATATAAAAATATTTAAGAAAACATTAAAAGTATAAATTTTTTAAATCAATATTATTAAAAACAGAGAATTCAACTTGTCAAAGTTGAATTTCAAGAAAAATATCCATATTTCCACAGCTAGAATTGGATGTTCAAATAAATATTTTTACTAATTAAAGCATTTTAAATGCATTAGATATACACCAGATTTAGGAAATGAATAACACACATACAAACACCATTAACAAATACAAGGATGCAGAAATAAATAAAACAACTTAAGTATCAGTTGAGATTTTAAAATTACCATCTTTAACAGACTGCACAAAAACTGGATTATCACCAGAAACGGTAAGCCCATAACCTTTTTCATCTTTTTGAATTATCACACAACGCTGCACCATAGGATCTATAAAGCAAACTAACTATTAAAACATTTTATATGCTTGATTTACTAAAATGAAACATCATTACAGAGCACAACAAAAATATTTTTTCTTTCAATAATATTGAAATTAAATAAAGAACCAAAGTTACTTAAATATTTACTTAATTAAATAAATAGAACAATCAAAAATTTACTGCAGTAGCATATATACTTAATATAATAATTAAAATATATATGAAAATATGGAGTACAAGCAAAGCATAATAAACATTAATAAGCAAATATTTTAAATCAACTCTTTCAAAGCAAAAAAAAGCTCCTCCCTCCCTTCCAAAAAAAATCATCTTTTGAACTATAATAAGGGTCAAAAAAGTTGCTTTGAATTTAAAACAAATAGATTTCATTGAAAAAATTTAAAGTTTGTTACAAAATTACGAAAGTATTATAAAAATAAAGAGACAATCATAAATTTTTTAAAAAAAATTAAAAATAAGGGACCATTTAATAAATTAAGAGCTTTGACTCCTGTAATTTTCATAAGTATTCTGCAATTCTATAACTGCAAGAAATAAAAATGGAAGTTAACTATATATAATAGTTGCCATCTTTGCATTTATATGAATAAATTATTTTTTCTCATTAATTCAGACAAATGGATATCTACAGCAATTTACATTATTGGCATACATTTTGGTTATACATGCCTTTTTTTCATACATTAATTTAAAAAGCACAAAACAAAGGATAATTTAAAGAATTAATTTTTCACAGACACAATCTTACATAAACTTTTAGATTTAAAACTTCACTATAATACTTATTTTACCTTTATATTAATAAACTTTACATTAATTACCTTTATATAACCAAACTATAATAATGATAATAACATAACAATTAAAACAGATTCACTGTAAAAGATTAATAAAAAATTCATATAGCAAATGAATTTGAGTGTAAAATAATCAAATTATAAAATTTACACTACCTTTGGAATCATTTAAATCAATATTAAAATGATTGAGATCATCTCTATACAAAGTGGATTCAGTTCTACTTATCCTAAAAAAGAAACAAAAAATATAAGTTGAATTCACAAAAGTAGCATTAAAGTAACTTAAAAAGTGACTAAAGAATTTTTTGAAAATTTAACTGATTTTAAAAAAAAAAATTCAAAAACAATAGTTTTCGTAACAGAAGAAATCAGAACTCAGAAAGAAGAACTTATCTAGTAGCTAGCAGTCAACATGAAAAATGGCATTGATAAAAATTATTTGAGAAAATCTTTCAAAAATGACACTGTAAAAATACTAAGAATTGACTATAAAGTCTAATTGTTACATAATTTCACAAGAAAGAGAAAGTTCAGAAATAACTACTAAAAGAACCAATTTTGTTATATCATAAACTACAACACAAACACAAAAAGGATTCCAATTTATCTTATGTAGCCAAAGAATGAAATTACTCAAAATTGCAATGCTTTTAATTTTTGGTTTCAGTTAAATCTCGACAATATAATCTATAAAAAAAATATATACATTTTAGAGGAATTAAATTACGATCTACTCATACTTTAACAATAAATTCAATAAATTTAGTTCAAAGACTACATAAAATCTTGTGAACTTCTCATAAATATTTATGAAGATATAACTATTTTTATAAAAAAAAAAATTTAAAAAAAAACTTATTTTTTTGTCTGAAAATTTTTAGTTATCCTTAAAAAATATTCAATAATCAAAATTTTAAATATAATTTTTTGAGCAATTTAAAATTGCTGCTTAAAAAAGATAAATAATAATTGTTAAAAACTGCTTTACACCTTTAAAGTTACGAAATAATCCTCCAATTGTTTCTTGAGAAATTTTATAAAAATGTCAAAAACTGAACATATATATAATAATAAATTAAAAACTAATTAAAAAAAATAGACTTTACAATAATAGCCACATAGCATAGCTACAACCATTATACTAATCAAAACATTCCCTTCATAACTATTTTGCTAAAAATACCATGTGATTTTAGAATTTTTCCTTGCTAACGTCTAGGCGAGAAACTGCATAAAAGATATACAACAAAATTAATAATTTGATGTAATTATATTTTTTTACTTTCTTATTGTCTTCTGAAAATCTGTACACATTTATTATTTATATTATATTTAATGTAACTTCTCTTTATTTCTAATTTTTCCTTGTTTAAAATTAGAACATAGACTTTATTATATTCCTCCATTTTCGTCAAATGAGCAGGATTGACCACTTAGTGAACCTAAAGCTTTAATTAAATTTGTTTATTTTTGTTAATACTTAAATAAGGATGAATAATATTATTGAATATTATGATTAATATGTAATATAATAATACAGTTAGGTATCTCTGTTATATTTTTGAAATTTTTTAAGACATCAGCAAATCATTAAAGTCGCATAAATATTAATTAAGTCTACAAGACATTATTTTAATAATTATTGCATATAAAATTCAAACCATTCATGAACAAACAAAGAAATAATTCATTATAATATCAAACATAATTCATTATATTTCTTTCACATTTAAAAACAAACGTAGTTATATGAAACAAAATTTGAACATATAACGCACAGCCTCATAATTACGTAAATTTATTAAACATATGAAACATCTTAAGAGATGACATTATGTTACATAACAAAACAACATTGCAGGAATGTAAACAAAAGTGTACCACTAATTTTAGAATACAAAAAGAATAGAATCAGAGATAAGATATTTGAATGCAAAATACACAAGACACTAGAGATAAGTAATCTTTAAAACAAAAATATACAAATATTATTTTAAAAACTGATACTTTGATATCTGTGATCAGAATTACGTCTATTACCTATGGCATATCTTTCAATGAGAGACCCTATATGTTTACAATTGTTAATTTAAAATGAATCAAACTAACATTATTATGGTTATTCGGATAAATTAAACAGTATATCTAATAGGAATATTAGATTTTTAGCTCCATTTGGAAATCAAATAAATTTGGACGATTGTTTGAGAAATGTAAACATTGGCAAAACGAGATGAAGGAAGAGAAAGAAAAACTTACTTTTTAGATAAAGTAGGAGACGGCAGGTCCATCCTTATTAACAGAAATCAAAAGGAAAACGTCTTAAATTAAAACTCATTTTTCCTTGACAGAAATAATCGGTATTGTTAGTAAACAACGCCTTCAAAATAGAAACAATTCATCGATAATATGGCTGACATTTACATTATGAGGAATCCTGGGTAAAAGGTCACAAACGTAGTCACAAAAAAACTTGATTATTTTGCAACCAGGAAAATTTTTCAACTTAAGTAATTTATTTAAAATAGTTCAGATTTGTTTACTTGCTGGTTCGGTATTTAAATATTTTCTTAATATTTTGTTAAAAATTGAACTTATTGTCAGCTAAAAACTTGCTTTTCATAAATAACACAAGTGGGGATCAAAAGCCAACCATAAGTGCAGTTAAGCGAAACAGTATCTGCGTCATCTTCACTCCACTAATTTTGAATCTAAACTAATTGCTAATGCTGATTTATATTAATATTTTAAAATAATCATTTACCATTACAAAATAAATTTTTTTAAATATTGACATTCATTCTTACACGTAATTTTAATTCCGAAAAATGATTTTTGTATAAGGAGGCATTCACACTGCCTAGACATTGTGCAAATATTTAGCGAATCATTCTCACTGGCTGCCTTTTTTTTCACATACGAACATTTTTCACATTCGCGATCGTAACACTCGAATACACCATCAGGAGAAAAGACTGTTTCCATGTCTTGACCTTCCCCTTACATTTCCTCCTCCACTCAGTCGTATGGGAATGATGTTATTTTCCTCATCCATAATATTTATTGCATTTAATGATTGTCCCGCAGTGGACTGATCGTTAAGACACGGTTCCTAGCAGATCACCGAAGTCAAGCATCACTGACTGTGGTCAGTGTGCGGATGGATCCCCACTTGGGTCAGTCTGCGTAGGGACCGAGGGTGTGCGGTATTGGTCCTCGTTAAACTGTTCTTCCGTAAAGTGCTCGACTTCACGTGCAGGTCGTCTGGCTACCTAAGAGGGGGTGCCATCCCCTATGCAGAGGATCAAAACAGGGATGTTTCCCAGACAGTCGCCAATAGCCCATTGTGCAGCTCTAGTGCGACGTAAATGAACTACAACAACGGCATTTAATTATTAAAAATATTTTCTAAAATTCTCACGACGCTTTCTTTAAGAATTATGTTTAATACAGTTTTGTCCTTGCTTAAAAATTCTTATTCTGTTCGAAAATCAAGACGGAAACTAAAATTCTTCCAACTCCTATGACTATCCACATGCTTAGCAAAGAATGACACATGAAAGCAAGCAAAATGTTGCCATATGCAGAGAGTTCTGCTCTGCGCCACCTGTAGCCCATTTCGATCACCAAGGAACAAGTGGTCAAATTTTCATGAATATAAAAAAAAACTGTTTTGAGGCTTGCGAAGAGGTTATCCCTTTCTCAAACGTACACATACGTACTCTTCCTTGCTTCCCAAGATCACCTTACTTATGAGGGAACATAAACATTCAAGCCGAAACAGTAAAGTGGCTCCATCCCGTTCGCATTGTGCGTTGCATGCGAGTTTTTCGTTAGCCAAAAAATATCACAGGCAATGAGATTGCTGGTATGATGAGCTGACAGCTTAAGTGCTATGCGTTTGTGATCATCACACGGGCATGCGTATATAGTGGGTTAATCTCATTGAATGCGACAACCTGATTACCAAATTTTTTTCAGGTAATGAGAATCTGATTTCATCAATCAGATTCTCATTCGCATTTCCCTGTTTGCATCAGCCAATTTTTCGCATGCAGTGAGATAGGTAGCCGGATGTAAGGAAAGTAACCTATCTTTTCTTTTTTATTTGTCTTGGAGAAGTTAGCGACTTTTCTTATATTTTTTACAGTGTGATTCACTTAAGTGGTATTAATATCGTAAGTTATAAAAATGGATTTTGAGACAGGCATATATGCAAAATAAAAATATTTGCTCTGCGAATCCTTCCTAGTCAGTTAGGATCTCACCTATATTCACCTTGCTAGGATCTCACCTACTCCGAATTGCCAACTCATGCATGAGAAGTGTCCTCGACTTCGATAACGGCATCTTTTCTTTCTGAAGCCAATCGGGTCTGCGAACACAGCACGTATTATATAATGCTGCACTTCGTATAGCATTATATAATACGACTCGATGGACAACCTTTCCACTCCTTTTCATGGAAGCAGGATTGAGTACATTAGCTTCACGACATAAACGGCTTTCAGTAAAATTCTACTTTCGTCACATCTCCCTTCAATTATCATCTCCAACTTAGCATCACCTACATCTCCACTTCATTCATCCAGCTTTCCACAAGGTTAAATGACACCGCTTATACCATTCATGCATAAATGGATGACCAGCGAGCAGCAAGAACATTTTTCAAGATAAAACTATTAAATACTACACTCCAACTCAAATTCCTTCAAATGTTTAATTTATCTAGATGATTTACCATTTCAAACTAAAATTTTAGTCCTGCTGCAGATTCGAATCATGTTTGAAAAGTTTCGCCATCAGAATCTTTAAAAGTGTATCGTTCTGGCAACCGATGAATCCAAATTATCAAACGAAATTGGAGTGGGAATCTGTAAAATTTACAGTACTTCAGGTCAACTTCCTCCGCCTACATCGGTCTTTACCGTCGAAGGACTGGCCATTTTCCTCGCCCCTCAAACACTGCGTTATAGCAACGACCACTATATTTTTCTAACGGACAGCCGTTCAATCCTCCTGTCTTTTACCAGTGACACCCGAAAAAATCTTCGAGAATCTCTTTTCTTCTTCTTTACCAAATTGCCAAATTGATCCAAAGCAAATTGCTCTTGACCAAATTTCTTTGGGTTCCATCTCAAACAAGTATATATTCGTCGTTAAGCAGCCGAACCAATTTTGGGTCGACAATTTACGTTTAACTCTGTAGCCTTCTAATTTTGAACCAATCCAGAAGACAAGGAAACTCATGGATCAATACCCCAGAGGTATGATTTGTTTTGGGAAGATGGAGGACTTTGAGACTCGAGAGATTTAACGTGCATCAATCACCATATACTACACGAGGAGTCTTCGACCGGTGGGGATCGAACTCACGAACTCTTAGACATTGGCCCACTGCCCTACCAACCAGGCTATCCCGGCTCTCATACAGGTATAAAGGAAAATTAATAAGCAGACCAGCTGGCAAAACAAGTGCTAAACCAAACTATTAATCACATCCTTCATCACCTCAAGACCTGAGCCAAGCATTCCTTAAGGAAAATCTCGGTGAAGAACTTAGTGTACGGAAGGGTTGCAATTACTCCCTTTCCTTTTTTCACCTTGATGGATCTCAAGATTACCGTTTGCTGATCAGCACCTGAAAACTTGACGTACTAATTTCCACGCTTAGAATTAAATCTTTTCCGATTAATACGATCTTACATTTGGGCATGGAACAAGTGCAAACATGTTCCATGCCCAAATTGTCTGGGTTGCGGAGGTGTCGACATGAACTATCACTCCCTCTTGGAATGTCCCTCATACCAGAATGCTTACAAATATCTCTACCAATCCTTATCTCTTCAGAATCCAGCATTTTCCGATATCCCGAACTTGCCTTTTAGTCCTCGGACCAAACTCCGATCCCTTGGCAAATTCTTCTAAGCCACAAACCGTTTCTGACTTTTCATTAAAACAGTTTCTGACTTTTCATTACAACTTTCTGTTATCTATTTCCTCAACCATAAGATTTATTGGTAGAAATACAGAGCTATAAGCTAATACTAAAAGCTTGTCGCTCTTTTCTTCATTCCAAATAAGAGAGATTGCTGGAAAATAATGTAGTTGTTGTTCATTTACGTCGCACTAGAGCTGCACAATGGGCTATTAGCAACGGTCTGGGAAACATCCCTGAGGATGATCCGAAGACTTGCCATCACAATTTTGATCCTCTGCAGAGGGGATGGCACCCCCGCTTCGGTAGCCCGACGACCTGCACACGACCTGTGACGAAAGTAGAATTTTACTGAAAGCCGTTTATGTCGTGAAGCTAATGTACTCAATCCTGCTTCCATGAAAAGAAGTGGAAAGGTTGTCCATCGAGTCGTATTATATAATGCTATACGAAGTGCAGCATTATATCGAGCACTTTAAGGTAGAACAGTTTAGCGAGGACCAATACCGCACACCCTCGATCCCTACGCAGACTGATCCAAGTGGTTACCCACCCGCACACTGACAGCAGCCAGTGATGCTTGACTTCGGTGATCTGCTGGGAACCGTGTCTTAACGATCAGTCCACTGCGGGACAGAAAAATAATGATATTGTTACATTGCAGAAGTAATTCTTCCTGTTTGTAATTTATGTTGAACCCTCTTCCTTCTGCAATAAATTTCACACTTGTTTAAAGAACCTGTTTATTTAATCATTAGACGATAAATTATGTAGTGCGAGTTTATCTGCACAACATCAAGTTGCGTCCGCGACAGGATTCGTTCCTGCAATCTTCTGATTGTACCGATTAATGTATAAAAAGGAAAATATTTATGTGTAAAATTCGGAATCAATGTCAAATATCGCATTCAAACATGAAAAAAAGTTCTACTGCAAAATTAATTAACTCAAACACATTTTTTTTTTTCAAATAAAAGATGTGATAAATTCGAAATTGATGATAAATAGTTAAAAAAATCCCTGTCGTTCACGATCGGGAGCTCTATAAAGAGAAAATTTTAGGTGAAGGGAAGAGTCCAAAATGATATTTCTTTTTAAAATTTTGGATAATAGTCGGAAATTTTTTCAAATTTAAAAATCATAATTTTTATAATCTTTAAAGTTTACAAGGAATACACTTAAGGAGCACTTAAGACTCTTTCCTTGAAATCTAGATGGCACATGTCTCGGACCAAATCAGAATAGAGTTACGCAATTTAACAATGCTAAACAGACTGTATTATAAACCCTGTCGGTAGCAAAGAAAGTAAAATTGCTGTGCATACTGATTGAAATATGATTTTAAAAAAAAGACTTTAACTTCAACTCCAAGATCACTCAACTCTTATCTTGTAAATAAAACCGTTGATACTGGACAGTATTATAAACTAAGTCTGATGCCAAAACAAAAAAGGAAAAGCAAAAAGAGAAAAACGAAAAAAGACACGCTTTCGAAGTTATCGGCCTGTGTATGTTGAATTGTAGAATAGAGCGACAAGCTCTTTGTTAAAGCGTACAGCTCTGCATTTTCATTCACTTGAGTATACACAAACAAACTAAATTTCTAGGTGGTAATAAAAAGTAAATAATTCGATCATTACATAACGCCCACATTGAACTACTTTAATTTGATTAAAATAGTCTGAAAAAGTTGTAGCATTTTTTTTCGATGGTTCGATCTGGCATATATGCATTTCCGTATTGTCTTCCGTACATAATTAAAATAATGCATTATTGGAGTCTGTAATTGGGTATAATATGAAAAAAACACAACTACTTCGATTTAGTAGGAACAACATATGACGCAATGCTAAACGAATGGAATTTAGTTGTTGTTTATTTAGTTATTGTTATTAGTAGTTGTTGTTATTTGTTTTAGTTGTTGTTGTTTATTTAGTTGTATTTAGTTTCAATAACTTTTCTTTATAATGCAATAAAATCTGGCGAGCAGCTATTTAAACGATCGAACACTTCGTTTGTTTATTTGTGGCTTGAAGTTAGGCTCGCAGAAAATGCCGTTCATGGGTTAAATTTAGTAGGAACAACACAACCTGTGACGTAGGCTATATTAAACCCAATTAGAACAATCTTGGACACGATTTTGATATCGAGCAAATTTTTGAAACTCCCATGTTCAAAACTGGTTGAAAATGTGCCTTATATTTTTAAAAAAATTCCCGAAGTCCACTGATACCTAAAAATATTAAATGCAAATCAATTTTCTAAAAAAAAAAATAGTTTAAATGTGTCCAACATGCGTGAAATCGTCGAAAATGTGATGTGGTTGATATTATATGAATTTTTATGAAAACTCATAAATGTAGTAATAAATATACTTTTTTTTAAAAAAATTTCAGCATAATTAATCTTATTCAAATTCTTTTAATTATTACATAGAAAGCTATAATTTCAATTGTTTATTTATTTATTTTTATTCATAATTTTTTTCCAGATTGTAAGATATTTTTATACTGTATGATTATCTTTATAATTCACATTTCAGTCATGAAACAATATCCACTAGACTCAATAAGATACTTATGCCACAAAACGGTGCAAAAGGGTACTTGAATAACTTACAATTTTTCATTGCAATTAAAAAAGAGTGTAAGAAAATGTAGTAAAATAAAGTTCTTTAAAAAACACAAGTAACTGTATTTAGATAATAGATATTTATTAAAATCATACAATCAAAATACATACATAAATACTCTGTGTATAAAGAATGTGCAAATAATTTAACTTTAAATATATCATTCATTCAGACAATGATAATGATGTAGTTTAACAACAGTTAATATACATATAACAAACTTTTTCAATGACCTGTTCTTGTCGTGTTAAAAATATTTAAATGCGATTAAAAATTTAAATTTCAACAGTTTATATTTTTTGAACATAAAATTATGTAAAATCATGGCAACCACATTTCTGTTGCTTAGGGACCATCCTTACTGCATCCGATTTCCCTTTAAAGTAAGTAATGCTTATAAACAACATATAAGAGAAACTGCTCTTATGTGAATGTTTATAAACTAAATATCAGAGGAACCTTCACTCATGTACGAGCCCTTATTGAGCAAAATCCATTCACCTTTAACCTAAATACAGTTAATGGACTCGATTTTCTAATTTTAAATTTAATATTTGAGGGTGCACTGACACATAATGATGCGATAATTATTACCAGAAAATATTTTTAGTAAACAGATATTAACTTTGAAATATACTTAACACTAGCTTTTAAAATTGAGGTTGTAGTTAAAAGTAGATTTACTAACAATAAATTTACCATCAATGTTTCATTTTTAAATTCTTTTTCTGGTGGCTCGCAATGAGGTCATCATTTACAGCATTTTTTTGGCATGCCTTTTGTACTTCAAAGAACAATATTTAAAATGCGTCAATCCTGCAGACATTATTGCTATAAATCATTAGTTAAAATAAACAATTCAATTTAAAGGCACTTTTTTTTAATCAAGTTAAGACAGTTGGCGATGTTTCAGTTATTGTCATATTAACATCTTTCCGGTATTCTTTACTTGCAATGAAGTTTTGCCATGATATGTAGTCTACATAAACTAGTCCAACAAGCACTAAAAACAATGATAAGATAAAAAGCTGAAAAAGAAAGGAAAAATCCGTTTTAATATGGAGTATGCAATTAATCGCAAAGTTCATGCAAAAGTTA
This sequence comes from Parasteatoda tepidariorum, assembly GCF_043381705.1. Lineage (NCBI taxonomy): Eukaryota > Metazoa > Arthropoda > Arachnida > Araneae > Theridiidae > Parasteatoda > Parasteatoda tepidariorum. The sequence goes on from NC_092206.1 coordinate 6,758,273, forward strand.
TTTTCTCCCCAAAAATTTTCTGTATTGTTAAGTTACACATTTGTTAATTAAATTTAGCGAAGTTAAACTTATATCTAACTTACAATATTTAAAATTTAAAATAAAGATTAAAAAAAATTTTACGATATATACTAAACTTACTTTTACATTTTTAATATAGAAACAAAATAGAAATAAAACTTATATAGAGTGTTCCCTAATCACCGTCCGTAATATATATTTTTAGAAGCCTGGTTAAAAATCTTGTCAATTAAGTATATATATCAGGAAACACATATACGTATTTAAGAGGACGCCATACCGCGGAAGAAAATTTTCATCGCAAATTCTTTTTCTCCTTCATTACTAATTTAAAATTTCAAAGAAAGAAAAAGTAAGTTCATGCAAACCTAGAGATGTTAAATCAGTAAGGAGGAAAGCGGGATAAAGTTTGAAACCGGTTAGTTTGTCTGCTGAAACTTGGATACGTTGATAATAACCATCTTCAACTCCTGTTTATTTTCTCCGGCAATCAATCAATTTTTGATGATTTCACTCGCGTTCTCCACAGTATATAATTATAAAATGTACCAACCTTTACTGCTTTAAATTTTAGCAAGGATTATAAGAATGTGTAAAAACAGCAGCCGTTACATAACAGCCTGTATATTCGACTGTATCAATGTAACGAAGTTTAAAAACGAGTAAGATTTCATGACTTGCGATCACTGCATGGTTCTTAACTTTATACTATCCTCGAATTCTGATGTCATTTTAGCACTTTATTTTATACCCGATTCACGAGGTGGATTTTGTTTCTCCCTTAACAACATCGCCTTTTTTTGATTTCATGCGAAAATAAAAATTCAAAAGAAAAATTTATAGTTTTTGAATGAAATTTTTCTTTTTTTATATAAAGTAAATTTAAAATTTTATTTTTGTAACAGAGAATGGCATTAAGGTTAAGAGAGAAGTCAATTAAAAACTAACTACTGTAAACAAAGAATTTTGTTAATTATAGGATGATAATATGATGTTAAAAGTGTATCAATTATGTCTTTAGGTCATTATTTCTCTTGCTTTTTTATAATTTTTTTTATCAAATAAATATATATTTGTGATTAGTAATAAAAACTTAATTTTTAATGTTTCTTATTTAAAAATGATTCTAACGGTATTACATAACTATAGGCGTTGGCACATATTTAAATAAAAAAAAGTTAGCCAAAATAAATTTTCAAAAAGTAAATGTGAAAGTTCTGGAAATTTTTTGCCACACCCCTAAATTGAAAACACACTTTTCATTCATTTTCATCTATTAATTTTCTCCTTTATCAAAGGCTTGAATTCGTTTTTGACATAAAGGAGAAGTGAGTTCAATGACATTTCATTATTATTGAATCTTTCGTAAATAATTTTAGAAGTTTGATATCAAAATTATTACTGCGCGGGAATTATGCATATTAATCTGTAGGCTAAAGCAAAACATATCTCTGTTGATTTGACCGAAATGAGTAAAGGGTTGAAACTTAAAAATTATAGTATGCAATATGTGCTAGATCTAATGTGATTTTCGAACCTGAACCTGATTCGAACCAGAGTAAACTCACTAAGAAGCCAGCACTCCATTCACTCAATCAATCCACATACAGCCTTATACTTACAGCCGTCTACATACAGCAATCAACCTACATACATCAGTCTACTACAGCCTTTGCAATCAAGATTACATTTGTACATTTCGACTATATTTATAGCTTAGTTATGAAAAAAGTATATTATTTTTTGTTTGAAATGTGTAATAGTAATTCTAAGTCTTACCGAAGCAAATATCCTTGCTGCTAACATATATTCACACATGCCAATTGAAAGTAATGATAATGTTGAAATAACGAAACAGAAAAGAAGCATGAATCCATCGTTCATTAATAACTGAAATAAATAATAAAAACTACATTATGACTTTGTAAAAGTTTTTAAGGAATATTCACTTAATGCATTGATTCTATGGTTCCCAGAAAGCATATAACCTTACGTCAACTTTGTGTCGGAAGTTTCATTTTATTGTTCCAAAAATACTATTTGCATTAAAAACCTTTTTTCGATAAAGCAAAAATATTGCAGTTTCAAACCGTTCATCGAAAAAGGATTAAAAATTATTTTTTAAAGCTTTTTTTAAGAAAGTATTGTCATTTAGGTCTGCAGGACAAAATATAATATTAAATTATTTAAAAAAAATTGAATAATTTTAGTTTAATTAATTGTGTTTTTATATCAAGTCTTTCAGTTTTGTGCATGTTTTCCTAGTGTGTTGTTTAGAACTATTTACTGAAAGTTAAATTTTTGCCTCTCAGCTAGTGTTGATCTAGAATATATTATGTTACTATGAATGACTGAAATTGTCAGTTGCTGACTTCCATCAGTGAATGTTGACAATCACATAGTCGCTTTGGTATATGTCCGAAATATGTACTGGTCTAGTTAAATATAGGTATATATACCGAAATATAGGTCTAATATGTGCCACTGTCCGGTATACATTTGCCCAGTATGCCCTCTACATCAATGTTTTCCTAAGGTTCAGTGCCACTGCCCGGTATGCCCTACATCATTGTTTTCTAAGGTCGAGTGCCACTGCTAAGTATGAATTTAACCGGTATACTCCGAACTGATGTTTCTCCTGATCTATCCTAAAGACACGGTTCCAAGTTAAATCCAGAAGCCAATCATCACTGGTTGCTGTCAGTAAGCGGGTGGTTGACCACTTTGATCAGCCTGCGTAGGTACCGAGGGTGCGTGGTATCGATCCTCGTTAAACTGTTTTACCGCAAAAAGTGCTCGACTTCGCGCGCAGGTCGTCGGGTTACCAAAGCAGAGGAGCCATCCCCTCTGCAGAGGATCATAATTGCGATGGCATATATCTTCGGATCATCCTCATCGATGTTTCCCAGACCGTCACCAATAGCCCATTGCGCAGCTCTAGTAGGACGTAAATAAAGTACCTATGAACCATTAACTTTTAGAAATGTGTTTTAAGAAATTAAAAACTGACCGCTTGTTACAACCGTAACATATTGTATTACGTGAGCCGCGATGACTCAGGGAATAGAACGTTCGCCTTCCGACGAGGTGAACCGGGTTCGATTCCCAGTGATGGCTGATCGATACGAATCCGCATTCGGCTTGCTCCAACCAGAGTGCTGACACGAAACATCCTCAGTGGTAGACGGATCATGGGTTAGAGCCCTTTTGCAGACAGGCCAGCCGTGGGAAGTGCTCGGTATGCCCTACATCAGGGGTGTCAAACTCAAAAGCTAACTTGGGCCAAATAAACAATGCTTAACTTTAGGTGGGCCGCAAAAAAAAAATCAATGTTCATAGAAACAAATATTTTTACTTTGAATAGCACATTGTAATAAACATATATAAAGTTAAATTATTGTTTGATACTTGACATCTCTTCTCTGCTACTATCTTTCCTATTTCGGGAGAAATTGTTTCGGCCGAGACTACTTTCAAAATTGACCCAACATGAGCGTTATTAATACGGTTTCGAACAGGAGATTTATTTCCATTCATAACAGAAAATAATTGCTCGCACTGATAAGTACTTCCAAACATGGAAATAATTTCATATGCGAATTTTCGAGTATTTTCAAACCTTGCCGGTAAATATTTGTAAAATTCAGGCATAACCACTTCAATGAATTTTGCCTTCAAATTTGAGTCGCACTGAATCTCAATCACTTCCATTTGCATACTACTGGGTACTGAGTCTATATTTATTGAGAAAATCGACGAAAACAAACAAAATTTGTTTTCCGAGGAATTAAAATCTTTAAACCTTGTTTCAAATTCCGTTCGAAGATTTGAAATTTTTTCTGCGTATTTTTGATACGATGCAGCATCCCTGGAATGGCAGAGGCCGAAAGCCAATTAGAATTTTACATTTTCGCGCGTACAATTTAAAATGATCCGTATAGTTTATAAATAAAGTATATTATAATTTCATATGCTAGTTTCCTTTCTAATTCACATTTCTAATTTATTTTTACTTTGCGTTGAATATATTGACTGGGCCACAAAAATGTTCATCTCGGGCAGCGAGTTTGACACCCCTGATGTAGGGCATACCGAGCACTTCCCACGGTTGGCCTGTCTGCAAAAGGGCTCTAACCCATGATCCGTCTACCACTGAGGATGTTTCTTGTCAGCACTGTGGTTGGAGCAAGCCGAATGCGGATTCGTATCGATCAGCCATCATCAATGCTTTCTTGCTCCATACATCAATGTTTTCTTAAGGTTCGGTGCCACTGCCCGGTATGCCTTACATCAATGTTTTTTAAGGTCAAGTGCCACTACCAAGTATGCATTTAACAGGTACTCCGAACACTGATGTTTCTCGTAATCTATCTTCAGCAAATATTAAAATATGGAATAAATATAACAATATCCACGAATAAATCAATATCAAATCCGATATGACAAATATTTCTGACATTACCCAAGCGACTATGTGATTGTTGATATTCTCTTGATTTCTATCACGGTAACATGTATTTATAAAATGAGTTACATAAAAATCGATATTTTACCTCCTAACATTTTACAGTTAAGGTGTTTTTTCCTAAATTGAAAGTAAGTTTGTTTATAAGCACTGATACATACCGATAGCGGAATGTTGATATGAGCAACTACTTTTTTATCAAGTTTCATGAGAAACACAACAATGGCGAAAATAGCCTCAATGAGGGAAAGGACGACGATGAATAAAGAAAAACCAAATTTTCCGGAGTCATTATAACAGTGACCTTCAGAAACACAGATTATTGCAGCAAGTGACAGAACCTGAAAGAAAATTGCTGCTATTAATGTAATAGAGCATTGTAAAAATGTTAAAATCATACATAAAGTTTGCAGCATTATTATTATTACTTATTATTATTTAATATCTAGCTTTCTAGGTTTCTAAACCACTTCACTTATTTTGAAGAAAAAAACTGCAAAAAATCAACATATTTTATTTTTTATTTTATTAATAAATACAAGGGAATAAAACAAAGCATAATGCACAAGTTTTAAGTTGAATTTTTTTATGTGTCAGAAACCTTTGATTTAAAATTAGTCTAATATCCCGAGTTATTTCGGCAAATGAAAAAAATTTAAATATTAGTTACAACACTAAGTGATACTTTTCAAACGTCATTGAAAGAATGCGCCATTTTTTTTACTCTTATTGCTATGTCAATTCTGCAACCATCGTATATACCAGGGGTGGCCAACCTGCGGCTCGCGAGCCACATGCGGCTCTTTGAAGGATTATTTGTGGCTCTTGATAAATGTACCCGCTTTCCTTTTTCATTCTTGTGCTATTATATTTAAAAAAGTTATTATCATTTCGTATGTGTTTCAAAATGTCTTTTAAATTACTGAGAACAAATATGAAAGACTAAGTGCAACGTTGTTCAATTCAAGGTAAGTTTTCCATTTCTAATATAATTATGACACAAAAGGCATCTGGAGAATTAGAATTAATAGTGATGCAAGAAGATCAAGCTCTACAATGAAAATATAAGTCGACGTCGATTACTGAATTTTGGAAATTTGTACCAGAATCGAAATATCCTGAATTAAAAAAGGCTGCCTGTCGAATTATTTCAATATTCGGAACAACGTACATATGTGAATCATTTTATTCCACTTAAAAATTTGTGAAATCCAAACATCGATCAGTATAAACTAACCAGCATCTCAAAGAATTACTGAGAAGTGCTGTCACCTATTATTCACCAAATTTTAAAGAAATATCAAGAGAAGTAAAATAAATGTATTTAATTTTTAATACTTAAATTCAGTACACATATTTTGTTCTTTTACTTTTTTTTATATGTTTTCAATAAATATAATTTATGTAAAAAAAAATCTTTTTAATACCTTTTTTGCATACCTTTTAAATAGGTATTTACTTGCGGCTCGCGAAAAATTTCAAATTTTGAAAAATGGCTTAACTATCAAGGAGCTTGGCCACCCCTGGTATATACAATCGCACAAAACACATGTACAGTCCCACAGTCCAACATCATAACTCCCAAATGGAACTTAGCAAACTTCCTATCACAGTAGATTATGTTTTTCGCTTCCGAGCGAGTAAAAACGTGATAAAACAAAATGTACTGACAAATTCTGCTAAGCCCGAGTTTTCTCGGGATGTTAAATATTTGCAGTACATATGTACCCGAGTTAACTCGGGATAATCCAGGAAAGCGGTTAACAACATTCTTAAATTTTAAAGTTAATTCGACCTTAATTAAAAAATGAGCTGCCTTAATAAATTAGTATTTTTATTCAATTTCCTCTGTTCCTAAAGTTAATATGGTTTTACACTGTTAGGAATTTCACAGCATATTGAACAATAGTTTTATTCAAATCTGTGGCAAATTTAAAATGGTGCTAAATTTAATTATACCTTCTTAAATTTTATTGCAAAATAATATAGCAGTTTAAAGTGAACCGAAACTTGGTTCGATTTAACACCTTATTACCGATGCAACAAGTTTGCACAAAGTTATAAATTTAAGGCAGTGTTTCTCAAAAAGTGTTCCGGTATCTGTAATATCCGGAAGTGAGAAAAAAGGTTTAGCAGTTTGGCATAGTTTTTAAAAAAATAAATAAATAAAATAAACAAAATGTACCTAAGTTAAAAATTTAGAGAAAAAAAAATTTATTTGCGTAAGACTATATTTACAATTAGAAAAAATTTCATTTAAAATTGCATCGCTGAAAATCACAACTAAAATAAATAATAAATAAACGTAAAAATATTCTTTTTACGAAAATTTATCTTTTTATAAACGTGTCTTACAATTGTGAGCCAAACTTATATTTGATTATCCTAAGTTGCTATCCAGAAATGGTGAAATACGCAACAAAAAAAAAAAACTTAAATTAACATTAAAGGTTCTATATTTCTGACCATTCTCCTACCTAAATTATTCGAACTATATTTTTCCAGATTAAGGTCAGTCTTTCTATTTTGAGGGTCAAAAATCAAAATTTGTCAGGAAAAAGAAAAAAAAAATATATTATTCAGAAAAAGTACGTTTATGTGCCTGATTTTATAACTAAAAACATCGTCAAATCAAACTGTAATAAAAACTTTCTTAGAATTCAATAAAAGTTTTTATTGTAGAGTGAAAACTTAGGTCGGTTACAGTTGTAGAAATTTTGATCTTATTTGTTTATCACTTATCATGTCACTTAACTATTTAGTCCAATACGAACATTTCAACAATAAGAAAAAATGTTGGTCAGATTAGCTTGTTGTCACATTATAGATAAACGTATATCGCTATTCTTCATGGAAAATATGGAGGAAAACTTTCTTAGAATTCAATATACGAAGACAACAATCCACCATAATCATGATGATGAAAATATAAAGGAAATAAAAATGTATGTTATTTGAATTATCTAACCTTATGTTTTCAATTATAAATAGCATCTAATTTGGACACTGTAGGTTCAAGGAACGACAAAAAAAGAACTTATAAAAATAATTAGTGTCTCAATTCGGAAAGGTCGACAGTGGATTTGAGCTAACCTTGGTTTTGAGCTGAATTTGCTCCTCCCCACGCCCTACACTCCTAGAGTTAATTACGTCTCTCTATCATTTTTTTTCTTCTTTCTTTTTCAGTCGCCAAACAAGCTTACAGCAACAACTTCCTTTTACTTTTCTCGCCAAGTTTTCTACAATGATTAAATCCACAATGGACAGCGTTTTCTGTTTAGATTATACTTCCTCGTTAACAGCTGATTTTTTTCAGCATGATTAGTCATAGCACCGGCCTCTCTTTATTCTTTTTTTTTTCTCCGTTCTCATTTCAAACAAAAAAAACAAAAAATACTTTGATACAATTATAAATATATTGCGCAATGATTTCAATTGATCATATTTTCTATTTGGAAAATATAGCAGGGCAACTTAAAAGTGATTTTTTTTTTATAATCTTAATGCTATGAAAAATACATACGAATTTTTTTAATGAAAAAAATATAGTTTTAACATACAATTTAACACATTTCTTACATACAACATATATGTGGGCCGAAGTCACATGAAAAAGAAGTAAACAAATTGCGACGCAAAGATTTTGAGGAAGCAAAGCTGGAGAACCGGTATTGTCATCGGTCAATGGCGAGTAAAATTATGTAATAAAATAACAAAACCTAAAAAAAATATACTTTCACCGTTATTAAAGACTATTCCTATTGAAATAAATATCTGAAAAAGTAAAATTTGTGGAATAGGCTTCTCATAGATTAATAAAAATAAATAGACTTTTAGCGTTATTGTTACAGTTTTACAGTTCTAATAAATGTATAAAATAGGTCTGATACAAAAAAAAATAGACTTATACCGTTATTTAAAATTGTGACCTTTGTTAAGTATTACCGTGTTAAAATAAATTTCCAAACACAGCATGACATTTTGTGAGTTTAAATTAATACAATATTATCAAATGGTTAATATGAAAATAATTTTAAAAAATAATAATAATAAATTCTACTAAAAATGCTTGCAATAGTTTAAAATGAGATCCTTTCCATGCTTTATCAAAATAAGCATGGAATAATTAAATCTGGGTTTAAACTTTCTAAAAGAAATCTTACTGGCAACAGAACGAAAAAGGAAATTTCTACTTTAACATTATCTTCACTTCATTAATCAATATCACTATAATGCCGAATCCAGAAAGAATTATCCATAAATAACAATATGTCCTTCGAACATCACCTTATAGAGAATTTATATACAATAGAACAGCTTGTTTTAAGAACAATAGATTTTTGGCACTACATTAATTTAAGAGCTGTTTAAGACAGACGCATCTAGACTCTTGGATTAAACGCAATATGTATGTTCTATTTATTTTTCTTAACTTCACTTGAGTAAATATTAAATAAATAGTTCCAGAGATATCTCACGAAAATCATAAAGCATTTTAATATTTTTTTTTCTTCAGATTTCATTTATTTATTTATTTATCATATATTTTTTTTTATTCCTCCCTATTTTACTATTTTGTTCCTTCTATTTCTACCAGCTTACTTATTCTTAAAAAAGTAGAAATAGTCTTAAAAAGATGAGAATTTGAGGTACAGAACAAAAAGAGCTATTACATACCCGGCAAACTGAAGTAACACAAGACATCCGTACAATATCCTAACCCAGAAAGCAAGTAACCTTATGGCAACATCGTGCCAAATTTTTCTTATTATTGCCACGAAAAGGTGTGAGATAAAAACCTTTTTTCAATAAAGTAAAAGTATTGCAATTTCTTGCAAATGAGTAATTTTTAAAGCGGTTTCAAATAATATTGTTGTTTAGATCAAAAAAACAAGAAAGTGGTTAACCTTTTTTTTTTTTTTTGGTCACGATAAGATACAGAAAAATAGAAAGCGAAAGACTTTTTCAAAGGAAACGAAATAAGGTAAATATAAGACTTTTTCGCAAAATTGCAATTAAATATTAAAAACACTTATGGCGATAACCTTGTTCTAAGGAAAGCAAATAAACGAACATAAAACCTTGTGTAGGAATATTTTCTAAGGTTCTGCGAAAACCTCCTCTTAAGATTTTCATGTAATTACCGAGGGAATTGAAAAAAAGTAAAGAAAATATTTTTTGTCAATAAGCTCTTCATTCCGGACTTAGCTCATCAGGAGTACCCCTCCCCCCTAAGGCCAATTGGGATATCCCTCTTAAATTTGAAAAATCCCCCTTCGCAAACAACAAAAATGCTTATAAAATTTTTATTTATGCAAAATTTTTTTGTTAAATATATCTGATCTCTCTCAATTAGATTCACTGTTAGTAATATTTTGCAAGACATTATTTTCAGAAGACAAAATTAACATTGTGAGAAAAAATTGAAAAAAAAAATCCTGGAAAAAAAAAGAGATTGCTATGAAAGACTGACATACTAGGTTGTTATGTGTTGTACTCTTTAAAAATTATATCAATTTAACGATTAATTCGATTCGGGCAGTTAAGCTCAACTATAAAGTAATTAAACATTGTTTAAATATATAACTAGATATTTTTTAGAAAATTAATTTATATGCTGAGATTAATTTGAAATGAACGGAAAAAAATATTTTTAATTTTATATTTTATAAATTATATTTTTTATTTATTTATTTATTTTTTTAACTAAATATCTGTTACAATAGTATATTTTCATATGTTGAGTATCAATTAGCAAAACTCTCTCTGGGTGTTAACTTTCTGATGAAGTTAAAAATATTTATCATAATGATGAAATATTTTATCACAATAAACAGTTTTTTTATTTTTTTAGATAATTTGTTTCAAAAATATCGGAATATAATGTAAATAAATAAATATATTTTTATATGATTAACATATCGCAATACGATAAATATTAATATTGATATTAGTAAATTTATAATGCTCATATACAAGTATGAAATAAAAGTTTTAAAAAGTAGAAATGTAAAGAGATCGTTTCCGCAAACTTAAAACTAAACCTTGAATTCTGACAGTCCAAACGTCGGAAGTAGCCGATATCTGAGAGCTATGTTTTACATGTTTATTTTTTGGTGCTAGTTACGATTCTGTTACCTCACCTACTCATAAGTTTCAATTTAAGTCAGTTTTTAAGAAGCCCTGTTGCGTGATATTAATTCATATTTGTTTCAGTCAAACAGAAAAGTTTTTTGTTAAGTTTATAATCTTTGTGTTCTTTGATATTTGATTAGCTTTAAATATACAAAAAGAAGCTTTTGAGGCGAAAATAGCGAAGGATTTGAATAACTAAATGAACATTAAAAATTGATTAAGTTTTACGTGTTGCTAGATATTGCAGATTACATTGTTGGTAATGAGCTTATGAACATGGAACAAAGACTAAAGAATTTTCGGGATTTCAGTAATTATTCCATAGCTAAATCGTCCTGATGTACTTTTACCTTTATTTGAAGGCAAATTTGATGAATTAAGTAATTTTTAAAATAAAATTAGAATTTTTAATTGCTAGCAATAAAAGTTTATCAGATGAAAATTTATAATATTTAAGTACTGAGCTCTTATTATATTACCAAGTTCCCAGTTTTTGATTTTAATAATCAACTAAAGTAAATAAGATAGACAATTTCGCTAGTATTTATCTCAGTGGATTAATTTAACGCTTTTTATAAGTAAACACTTTTTTATATTTTAAGTTCAATTCTAACTCGACAGCAGTACGGACAGATTTTATTTTGATAAAGATGACGCATAAATATTTTTAGTCTCTTTTACTGAATAATTGCGTGCACAAAATATCAATGTGGTAGAGAGGTAGTTTCATTCCAGAGATTCAATCAGATAAATTTATTCTGAACGATTATTCAAAAGCAAATTCAGTCATTATTCATCAATACATATGAAAATTTTAGCCAAATGGTTGATGAACAAATTCATTAGTCATGCCTAATTTTTCCGATTAAAATTTTTGAATAACCGGAAGAAATGGCAAATATTTTGTTTTCATATAAACTTGATGCCGATTGCAGTAATCGATTACAAATATAATTAATCGCAGATAATAATTTCATAGTAATCTGCTACTTTTAATCATGATAAGTTATCACGCTAACCAATAATCATATTTTCTCACTACAAGAGGTTAATATTAGCTGTAATTACAAAAAAAAGTACTATCAGATCGTCATGATTACAAGTAAGCGCAATTTATGATATGTTATCATAAAGTAAGTTCACAAGAAATCATTCTCAGTAAACATAATTACAAGTAATACAAAATGCACATAATAAAATACTTCTATCTACATCATGATTAATTTCAACCATAATTTCAAATCGGCTTTATAACATTGTAATTAGTATTGTAGGTAAATAGATTCTTTTTATCGAAATGCATAAATTGTAATTGAATTCTGCTATTTTGTTTATTAGGTTGTAAATTGTAAAGAATGTATGTATGTACAGTGGGAAAAATAATAATACTAATAATAATTTAAATACACTGAATAACTTTTGACTTAACGGTCGAATTTTTACGTACAAGGAATCAAACACAATCTCATTCTAGAAGGAATGGGGTATGGCCAGATTAGCCTGGTCGGTAGGGCGCTTGACCCAAGTCCAAGTGTTCGTGGGTTCGAACCCCGCTGGCCGAAGTAGTAAAATGGTGACTGATGCGCGTTAAATCTGTCGGGTCGCAAAGTCCTCCATGTTTCCATAACAAATTAATACCTTTGGGGGTACTGAAGTGGAGATTGATCGTTCTCTGATTCAGGTCAAAATTATGATCTCTGAATAAATGAATGGATGTATGAATGGGTCCGTCCTATAAAAGGGCGTGATGTATGGGTGTGGCAGAAGTCAAATTCTTGGCCATAGATGGCGCCACTGGCAAACAAAAGCAATCGCCCCCCTCCCCTCTGCCTTAACAGGCATACGAGAGGGAGAGAAAAGGGAAGGGGTATTATTTTGTGCTATGTGGACTAAAGAAAAAAAACAACGTGAATAAATCGTAAGTGAAAGCACAGAAATTTACATTCTGTAGTTTCGGTTCTATAAACCTTGAACAGTGTCTGAACACCAAATGCTTGTAGAAAAGTAAAGAGACAAACACGTGCAAAGTGGTTGAACCAATGAGGACAGAAGAACAAATTGGAATAATTTATATTAACTAGGAGGCTTCGCCCCCTTTTCGCTGGAGCTCGCCATCCCCCGGAACTGCTTTCGCAGTTCATTTCNCATGCTTGGGAACTAACACTGGGGGTTCCGCGTTCGGCTGACCACCTGACCGGAACATATGCTCCTGCACCCCAGAGCCCAAGGTCAAGAAAACTGAGATGGGCACAGTCGGCCTTGGCCCTCTTAATGGGCTGTCGCGCCACTGAGTTAGTTAGTTGAGTTTAGATGGCGCCACTGGCAAACAAAAGCAATCGCCCCCCTCTGCCTTAACAGGCATACTAGAGAGAGAGAAGGGAAGGGGTATTATTTTGTGCTATGTTTGACTAAAGAAAAAAACAACGTGAATAAAGCACAAGTTAAAGCACAGAAATTTACATACTATAGTTTCGGTTCTATAAACCTTGAACAGCGTCTGAACACCAAATGCTTGTAATGAAGTAAAGAGACAAACACGCGCAAAGTGGTTGAACCAATAAGGACAGAAGAACAAATTGGAATAATTTATATTAATCTCATTGTTTAAAGTGTATTAAGTTCCATTTCTCGGAACTCTTCAACGATTTCGTTCCATTTTTGTACTGAAAATGATGTAAAATTTTTTATACTTTACAATTAAAATTTTTCCGAAAATTATTAAATAAAATAATAAATAATTATTAAAAAAATTTTTTTTGCATGGAATTATTTTCGAATAAAAAGTTTATATCCAAAAAAAAGGTATGTTTATTCTGAGGAAAGTTCGTTTTTGCGTCTAATTTGGTAACTAAAAATATCGTCTGAGCTGATTAATTACCATATTTGATGTCACCACCTCGAACCATTATGATTGAATTGTACGCCAAGATCCGATCATTAGATCAAAAGTGATTCACGAGGGTTAGTTTTTACTGTTGCGCACTGCGCATAAATGCATGATTATATTGAAATCTCTGTATCACATAATGTACAGCGATACAGCTTTAAAAAAATGCTTGTATGAACCCTGATATTCGTAGTACAGTAGGGAACCGATTATCCGGAACGATCGGGACCATCGCTGTTCCGGATAACTGATTTTTCCGGTTTTCTGAATCGCTACAAAAAGCCGTTTTTTTAGTGTTTATATCCTTCCGNTTTATTGTTAAACCCAACTAAAAAAAAACTTTTTGGAAATAATCTTAAAAAGAAGAAAAAACGATGAAGTAATACACTAATGATTATTTCCGAAATGATGGTAAGGTAAACATCTTTCAAAAAAGAAAGAAAAATACTAAAATCTTATGAGCAAAAAAAATTTCTTGAGAAAAATGGCGGGAAAATTTATAGAATTTCATTTCGGTTTTTTGGTTTTCCTGTTTTCTGATTTCCGGATAACGAGTTTTGTACTGTAGTATTTTTTAACACTAGTTAACTTTGGTACTGATTTTGGAAAATGAAACCATGCAAAAATGCCATGCCGTGTTTCTGTATTAGAAGCTGAAGGAGAAAATTTGAATAATTTTGAGTATTAAATTACACCGTTGCTTTATTTTGATTCGAGAAATTAGAAGTCCTGGGTCCTAAGGAACCATAATTTCCGATGTCTATCAGAATCACAGACGTTTCATACGCATTGAGTCTATATTTATATATATATAATGATCTCTGAATAAAT
>NC_092206.1:6774667-6788089 GCF_043381705.1 Parasteatoda tepidariorum
CGTGACGTTAACCACAGAAGCAATGGCGGACAACATCCAACAGCACATTGAAATCAGCCAAGATTTTGATTTTGACATTAAACATAGCTTCTTCATTAAACATAGCACTCTTCATTTAGCTCAGCTATAATGTGTTTTTTCTTGGACAAAGTCATTATTTGTTCTCTAAAACACTGGTCGACAATAACAAAATCAATACAAATTCAAAATAAATATTTGTCTACGTTATTAACGCATGCGCAATGAGAGATAATGTCTGCGTTGGACCGACTGTTCACGCTGAGCTAACAAAAAAGTATTTTTTTGGCGTCAGCTCTACGTCAACTTTCCGCTGACGCCCTGATGAGGTGCTTGTCCTAAGAAACCAAGCCTTAACTTTGATAACTTCTGGAAAATAACTCAATATTAACTCAAATGATGCTTTTCAATGATGTTGTTTATTGCGATTAATTACTTTTATTCGTTAAGCCTGGTTATCTGAATGATCAACGCAATCGTGGTAGCTTAGGTGGACTACGTCATTATAGTATTTCTAAAGTTATCTGAAATTTGTATTGGAATTTGTTTTATTTATAGATATGCTTTTAAAACGTGTTACTATAAAACTGAATAATTTAAAACCAACGGTAATTAAAATAAAGGTTTTCTGCGGAAAAGTAAAATTTATGAAGAAAAGTAAAATTATGGAGAAAAGTAAAATGTTGAAGAAACTAATTCGTTGAGGATAAACACGAAAAAACACCAATATTAATATTGACGCCAATGATAATTAGTTTAGGTAATAGTTACTAATTGAGGTAAAATAAGTAAGCTATGTTCTAATAGATAAAATAAATGGAGAAATGTTATTAATTTGTTTATGAGAGAGTAAAAAATCGGGTAACTATTCTTGAGGTCCTTGATGCTTAATGAATTTTGATAACAGGTACTAATTGAAACAAAAAATAAACTATGAGCACAAAAAAAAAACAAAATTAATGCAGAAAATGAAACTAGTTATGGGGTGACATAAGAAGTTGCCATAATATTATTGAGACTTCTGTTGATTAATTTCGACAATATAGGCTCGGCAACTAGCATAATAGTGCAGTTTTATAACGTAGAGTTTTATTTGCCACCAAATATGCTCTTATATAGGTACAAAGTAATGAGTAAATTTGATGCCGATTACTGCTGTACAAGTACTGTACACTTTTTGATGTATTTTTTTACTGCCTCTCGAAGATATAAGTACAGGAGGAAGTATCTTGATAGCGGTAAATTTTAAATTTAATGAATTGCCTTTGCCTTTGCTTTATGCCAGATGATACTGGATATAGTTTATCTTTATTTTGATGGAATGAATTACAAATAACGTGCGACAACAAAAAATAATAAATAATAAAAAAAAAACTTTGGAATTATTCTGGTTTTATTAATTGATTGACATATTTATAAAATGTTGCCAGATATAACATTAAATTGATTAAAAAAAATCTGTATTAAATGGTATCCATATTGATAAAAACGCAAATTTTTGTTGCTCTTGATAGGTTTTTTTTAAAGCGATTATTCAAAAAGAAAAAAAAATTAATATCATGATTCTAACTATCGCCGAAAGAACTAAAAGGGTTGATATGTTCATTAATTTCTTCGCTTTTTCTAACATTGTTTAACAAAAGAAAAAGTTCCTTGATCACTCACTTAAGAGATTTCAGTTATTTAAGTTCTTAAATGCTTATCTTGCATGAAAAATCTCGTGACATTCAGAAGAAAAGCTTTAGATTCTACTCTTTTCTTTACAAAACCTTGGCAAGTTTTCAATTATTTACTTAATTCAATGAATGAACCAGAAAAAAAAAACATTATTTTTATATTTAGGTTTAATTTTTTCTTGTATAGAACTTAAAAGGGGTTGTATCAATATTGCTTTGAGGCAAGGGCCTATAAAATCTCCGACTCGGTGGAAAAATCAAATTGTCCATATCTATTTTTAAATATTTTATCGAAATTGCACGATTTTCCCAAATTTTTCCCAGAATGCACACGTGACACGACGTAAGGCAGTGTTCTACAATGGAGACACGCTAACGGCTGGATGTTTTCTTCTTCATTTGCAATAGAGAAATATTCAATACATTGCAATCGAGAAAACAGAAAAATTATGATTTTTACAGAAAAAGTTTACATGATTAACATGATTCATCTGTCTGTACTACAGAAAAATTGTGTGTCGGTTGACGTGTTTACTCTGTCAGTACTGCGGCGAAATTCTGTTGCATACGCATTAAGTCCGTATTAATTTAATAATTTATTTCTGTGCAAGCTACAACGAAAAATTGGTAGAATAGTTGAGAGATTTGTTCCGTTAAATCTACAGGTTTTTATAGAGGGTGCCAGCAGATTGGTTCCACTAACAAAACCTTCCTCAAAAATGAAGAGGTATTGACACTTGTTCAATGCTGATGATAAAACCTGTTAGATTAAAACTAAAATATTGTTGCTCATCTGCAGATCGGGTGAATTTGAAATAAGGTTAAATGATTAAGAATGAAATACCACTATACGAGAAGCTCAAGAACTGTGCCAGACGCCTGGAGGTACGCACTAAATTGACGTTGCACACGGAATGGCACATCTTCTCAAACATAAAATGTTTTATGTACAAACCTCGTCTAGTGCAGCGGTCGCAATTTTTTCTTGGCACCGCTACTCAAAATATTCGAGCATCTTTAGACTTAATTTTTATTTACAAAATCAGAGGACTTCATAAATAGCATTCATTAGCTACTGTGAATTAACTTAAATCTTCTCCCTTAAGCTCTGTGTTCTAGAAATGTACGGACTTTATAATAAGAAACTAATGAGCCGTGATGGCTAAGAGGATAGAGCGTTCGCCTTCCAATGAGGTGAACCGAGTTCGAATCTCAGCGAGGGCTGGTCGATATGAATTCCGCATCCGGCTTGCACCGACCACAGTGATGACGTAAAAATAGCCTCAGTGGTAGACGGATCATGGATTTAAGTCCCCTTGCCTTTAGGCTAACCGTGAGAGATTTTCCAGGTTTTCCTTTCCATGAAACGCAAATGTGGGTTAGTACCATCATAAAGTCCTCCACAAAGGCAAATTTCTCCCAATACTTTATCCAGGATTATCCTTGTCTTCTGGATTCAATTCAAAATTGCAAGGCTACGGGGTTAAACATTAGTAATCGTGCTCTCAAAAAATTGAACCGGCTGTTCAACGACGGTTATAAAATAAATTAACAAACTAGTTATTGATCAGCATTTTATTTCTTAATTTCTTTTGAAAGGTTATATAAATAATTTAGTTGAGGAGTGATTAGTAATGATGTTAACTTTCTTTGGGAGAATTCATGACCATATTTGGCTTTACATAGGGAATTTCGCAGTGCTAGGGTAAATGTCAGCACAGGATTTTGAAATATGATCAATAAAAATTTGTATTTTTTAATTATAATATGTGTACTCCTGAGATTTGGCTGATTTCAGTTTTATTAGGAAAGAAATATTAAGTAAGTTTGAATTGCGAAATTTTGCCCGTTATGAATGAAATACGATTTATTTACAGTTCTGAATTTGCTTGAACACGGCAACTCCTTCATTAATTAATTAGTTTTCAATGAGTTTATGCTGAAAATTCCAATAATTGATGATTTTTCGAAGTATTGATTCGAGTATATGAAAAATCAACAACCGCTGGAATCTTACATTCAATTTCGACAATGCCAAAATTATTTCCATCCCAGTCACTTCAGCTCAACTTGATGCCTTGGAATCTTTTCTAATTCATATAAATGTTGATTCCCTTGTTAACGACATTCCTCACCACCTCTACATAGTGTATGGAAATGTATTTTACCATGATTTTCCCCTCTCTCCCACTGTGGTTCTTGTTCTGTTTTTTTTTTCTTCCTTCCTTGACTATTGTGGTTCTTCTAACTCTGTTTCTCACCTTTATTTATCCATTTTTTGTAGGCAACTTTACGTTTTATATTTCAAATCACTTTTTTTTTTTTTCATTTTNTTTTTTTTTTTTTTTTTGATTCCCGGCTGGCAAGTCTTGAAAATGAGCTCCTGTTTTTAAGCCCTCGAAACATGACGACTTTTATTTCCCATTGAAGCAAATGCAGTTTTTAATCAAGTAATATCTCACCGCTTCAGTTTCTTGGGATCATTTATTTAATAAAGGTAACTATATTTTGCTTTTTTATATAATTGTTTTACAAATAATATATGCTGCACATTTACCTAAAATAATACCTAGTTTGAAAGGTTTTCTTTGTTTCATTCCAAACAACTCGTTTTAGTGATTAATATAAATCACTAACTATAAACTAGACATACTAACCTCCAAACAAAAGAATTGGAAACAGGATTTTTTTTAAATTTATTGTTTTGACTGTAAGAATTAGTTATCGAATTCCAGCTTTGTTCTATTTTTAACAGAATAAAATTGAGGTTGGGAAATCAGCTGTAGTTTGTATTAAAATGTTTTTATTTTTAATATCTGTGATTATTAAATTTAATAATGTAGAAAGTAGTACTTAACGTAGCATTAAAATATTTACCTAGTTCAAGTCTGAAATTTTTCGTATGTTTGAGTATGATAGCGTTATGATCTTAATTTATGATTAATATGAAATGAATATAATAATAAATGAAAAAAAGAGCTCGTGTTTAAAATTTTAACTATATTTTTTTGTGTTGTTAGTTTGTAATTATGAGACAATTATATGCATTTTAGTGTTTTTACACTTTAAAATAACATTCTGAAAATTTTTTTAACATTATAGGAGGATATATTGAATGTTTTAGAAGAATTGAAATGTTATATAAGTTTAGAAATGCTTCCTTTGTAAAATATGCCTGTACTAGTGCCAGTTAATTGTAAATTATTACGCGAGGAAAATTTGTTTTAAAAAAATTCTTATGTTTTTTAAAATTAAAGATTTTTATAATAAGATTTTAATAAAAAGGATTTTAATAATCTTTATAAAATAAAAGATTTTTTATGAGTTGGAGTTTTTAGAATAAAATTATTAATTATTTGAAATATGGAAGAAAATTTTTTTCAGATATTTTTATGGGAACATTCTTTCTTTATAATCATTGTATTTACTTAAGTTTTATGGAAAGAACCATTATAAGTGTGTTTATCTGCTTAAAGTACAATGTTGTCTGCAAAATTCATTTACGCTTGTACTTGTACAACTTTTTTTCTGCAAGGCTAATTAAATATACTAATTGATTATTATTCATTTTTTAAGACACAAACTTTGTAAAGCATTTTGCTTAAAAGAGTAGTAAAGTTTAAAATGTTGTTTTGTTGTATTTTTCCATAGTCACTGCCCTTATTACTGATTTTAAAAAAAATTGTCAAAAGTGAAGAAAAAAGATTAGTGGTTTAACATTATTATTTGAGCGAGGAATAAAGAAAACAGATCAAAATCTGTCAAATCAAAAGCAGAGAAGAATTGAGGAAAAACATCAAAACCAGTTTGATTGTCTGATTAAACTTAGGTCTTTTTGAATCGCCTTTAAACTCTTCTCTGTTTCCAATGTCAATCAAACATGTTTCGATATTTTCAGTACCATTTTTCTCAATACCGATTCGATTCGATAGATTTTTTCTCCCTCACAAAAATATTAGTTTGCTACAACTAATGTATATACTATTTTCTCTCATTTTTAACAAGAATTCTAAAGAATATGTATAAAGAATGATAGTTATGGAATAATCTGTGTGTCAAATAATAATGTTAATAGTAATTTGTTGATTAATTATGCAGGGCTTTCCTCCTTAGTTACCGCTCCTAATATACATTTTTAAAATTTCTGCCAAAATTGAAGTAAAGAAAATAATCAATTAGTGATAGCAAATTAATATTTTAGTGAAGAAAGAAGCAAAAACCCAATCAAAGTCAAGCGAATCACTATAAAAAGGAAAGAGAAGCTAAACGTATCCAAACCCGTTTGATTGCCGATGGAAACGGAGAGGAGGTGGCTTTGTTATTTTTTCTTCTTCTTTCGCTAGAAATTCGACGAAGTTTGACAGTTTTGAAGCATTTCTTTATTCTCTAAATATTAATTTACATCTCCCAATTAGTTAAGTTTTTTTTTTCTCCTTCACTTTTGACAAGGTCACTAAATGGTTCTATATTAAGGGGTGAGTGTAAGCACCTTATTGAATTTTTTTAAAATAAATAAATATATAATGTTTATGAAGGTTTATTGAAACAGAAGTTCGTATCCAGTCTCTGGCGCAACTCTGGGAGATGGCAGAAGAGCGCAACCTTATGATATTGAACAGATTTGTCAAACACTTGAATTTATTTGTTGCGTATTGTGTTACTTGAATTTATGACTCTTATAATAATTACAGCTTAATTGTTGTATCCTGAAGTTCAAATAAATTTAACTTCGATTTTTAATGTCTTTTATATTAATTTATATATTTCAAGAAAGATGACACTAAATTATTAGTAAAATATTATAGTTTTTAAGAATATTATAATTTTTAATAATGTAATAATAATCATCAAAAATCGACAGAAATCTGTAATAAGCCTCCTAAAAAGTTTTATAAAAAAAGTGACATTGAAAAATTAAGACATTTATTTATACAAACATATCAAAATAAAACGCTATGCATAGCATGTTTTCTTACTAATACGGATTAAGGAGTAATTTATTTCGTTAAATTATTTTAATTTAGTCAAGTTTAATATTTAATATATAATTATTAGGCAAATGAAGAATATTTCGTTATCATTTCTTATAATCCTACATCCTTGTTTGATTAAATAATAAATTCATAAGTAATACTAGTTAACAAAAAATTTAATTAAGGAAATAAATTATAAAAACCTACTTTTGTACTATAACCTATTAATTTAAAGCTGTAAAATGTCACCTCAAATACTATTTATATGGAATCAAAAATTCTGACTAACATCATTTTTACAAATGTTCTCTTTTTAAGAAGAAAAATCTGGGGGTGGGTAAAAATCCACTTGTTTTCCTTGTTTTTTTAGTCAAATTTTTTTAGCCAATTTAGCCGATATACTTTCAGTTTCTGCGTAATAAATAAAACTAATTTTTTCTAGATATTCATAATTTTTTGTTTTGTTGTTAATCTCTCTTTTCTTTACTTCCTTTTTGTTTCTTTATTGTTCATATATATAAATAAAATATTGCAAGAAACGTTTTGAATAATATACCTTGCCAACAAATAAATATTTTTTAAACAATAAACTTTGCGTCAATTACTGTAAAAGTGAGATTTTTTCCGACATTTTGAACTTTTGATACAACAAACGACGTATATCCATGAATAATTTATACTTTTTATTAAAAAAAAAATTATTAGATAATTGAAACGTTAAACCTGTAACTTCTATATTCACATCATATCCGACATTTTGAACTTTTGATACAACAAACGACGTATATCCATGAATCATTTATACTTTTTATTAAAAAAAAAATTATTAGATAATTGAAACGTTAAACCTGTAACTTCTATATTCAAATCATATCGTTTAATCTTTTTATTCAGTTTTAAAAAAAAATTTTTTTTTCCTTTTTAAACGTTGTAAAATATTTATCCCTAGCACAGTTTGATTTCCAAAAGTAATCATTTATCTCTATGTCCCTCTTTTCGTAATAAGAATGAAATTTTGTAACATAAATAGGGCAGCTAATATTGAGGTGTAGTAAGGAGGGTTGCGTGTGGGACGCAACCCTATCCTTACTACGCGTGTGGGGTTTTTGCTTAAAATAAATTTTGTTTTTAATTCCCGACTCTTCAACCAATTGGAGTAATTTTTAACATCATACATTTATGCCTGGGAATTATCCTAGTCATCATGATTTTTGGTGTTGTATATTTACAGCACCATAAGTAAACAATTACTTAAATTTTCGACGCCATATTTCAGTTCTCAGGGGATATTTCCGTATCGTGATCTGTCGCGCCAACTACAATCGCCAAGGTGCCAAATAGATTTCAAACTTGCANAAAAAAAAAACTTGTAGATGTTTGTCCGCCCGGGGGTGAATACGAGTTACACTTTTCGAGTTGGTCCCTTTCTGTGATGTTTTTTTTTTTAAGTTTCTCGCGGGCCACTGCCCGGAAGTTTCTAAGACTTGGCGATAGTTCTGCCACAGATCACGATACGGAAATATCCCTCATTTACACACTTTTTGGTATGATGTACTATAAACATCAAAAATTGTATATTTACAACAAACACCAAACATAAACAAGTTACTTATATTTTCCGCGCAAAATTTCTTGCTCACTGAATGTTTTTTTTTCTAATTATCGTTTTTAATATTTTGAGAAACTAATACAATGACTAATATGAATCAGTAATTAAATTGCACACTAAAACCACATATTTTTTAATAATTAGTGTTTTTTAAATTACGTTAAAATGCTAGGTAAAAAAATTTATTAAAATATTTGGTAAATGAAGTGATGAAGCGTATTTTAGAATTTTTAATGCTTTTATTTTATTTGATAAAAAAAATGCAATTAAATTTTCAATGATTAGATTATAGATAATCTACGAAAAGTGGTAATTTTATGTCACATTATGATTTGGCAAAAAAACAAGCGAAGTGCGGCCACATTTTAAATTTGTGTAATATTACCTGCAAGTTTCATTTGTTTCTCTAATTTTCTTAGGAAAAAATGTTCACGTTTTAAAGAAACAAAATTTAAATCTCTTTAATATATTTTTCTGTTAGAAGAGATTGAAAAGTTTTTGTTTCGATTGAAAGTTTTCGATTTTGTTTGAAGTTTTAGGAAAAAATTTTCAAGTTAGTTATAATGAAACAGAATTTTATATCTCAATAATGTATTTTTCTGTTAGAAGAGATTGAAAGTTTCCAATTTTTTTTTTCCATTCAAAATTACAAATTTTACTGGAATTCTTTGATTTTGAGGAATGCATTCATCCTAAAGTTCATGAAATCGTATTTATTAGAAGAAAATTTTTTACTATTCTTCTGAATTCTTTCATTCTCAGGAATGCATTCATCCTAAAGTTCATAAAATCGTATTGATTAGAAGGAAGGAAAAAAAAGAAAAAACCACTTTTTACCTTTTAGAAAATCATACATATTTATTCAGGGAAAACTTTAAATTTTAACTAATTTCAATCTGATAAATCAATTCAAATTGAAAGTATTTTTTTCTTTTTCTTGAACTTTAAACTTCACCAAAAGAAGAAAAAAAAAACCCGCTGAAATGTTATGTTTTAGGAGGAAAATTGCAATATTAAAAACAAAACAGAGGAAAATAAAATCTTTCAAGAATTTATTTTTATCATACACTTTTTATTCTCCTAAAACTTGGAAATTTAGGGAGCCTCTTCACCCATTTCAACCCAATGAATATTTTCAACCTTAAACTTTTTTTTAACACTTTTAACTTATCAACAAAAAAAAAATTAAATTTAGCGAAACAAAACGTTTTATAATTGAAATAACGAACGCAAATGAATTAAAAATTTATAATTAAATAAATTTTCATACCCCTTTGGCAGTCCTTAGCTGTCCGTCAGGTGTTTTAAAGTAATCCCAGTCTATTTCTCTGGTGACCTGAGAGGAGGAAGGAGGAACAGCCGACACAGCGGTCATTTCGTAGCTGAAAGCGATTGTTACTCTTCCCAAGTAACACCATTCCTTTCCTCATTCGAGAGGTTGCCAAGAAAATGGGTTGCCCATTTGGCGGGGAAATTTAACTTTAGGGAGATCATTAAAACTTAAAACAATTAGAAAATATATCACAGGGTCATTCCAAGCACGCAAAGAAATATATTTACATCGTTGGCGGGGGGTGAATATATTGCCCCCTTAATAATTTTAATCTTCCAAAATCCGTCAATATTTCGCACAAATACCGAAAAATTTTCACGAATTATCATCGATTTAAATTCGATGCTAAAAACGAGGAAGAGATAAAAATAATTCCTCTTTTTTCCGATATAAGAATTTTTCTTCTTCTCGATTGTGTGAAATTTAGAGGACTATTGTGACTGTGAATTTTATTTCCGTCCCCATTTATATTGGACGCCCACCATCCATGTCTGAAGTGTTAACAAAGAGTGGATAAAAGAAATAAATAAATAAAAAAAAAAAGGATAATGAACATTATGGATTAAAAAACGGCAACTCACTAGAAATTTTTTATTATTAATAATAAATTATACACTTAGTAGAGTTTCGATAATTCGATGTGGACAGACGGGACCGAAACTGCTTCGAACTTTTGAAAACTTAAATTTAATAAATATTTAAATAATAGGAAACAAAACAATTTTTAAATTTTAATATGTAATTGAAATATGTATTATAATTTAAAGAAAATTTACCTATATTAGAGGANCGTTACTTTTTAAAATAAGAACTTTTTACTTTTTACTCGTTACTTTTTTTAAAAATACTTGTACTTTTACTCGTTACTTTTTAAAAGTAACGTTGCCATATATGCTCCCCCCCCCCTCAACTCGGTTTTATGGGAAACTCGAACAACCAAGATTCTAGGCACTCTACATAATTCTACTGTATTTCCTCTTTTTTTTCTTTTCTTCTTTTCATTTTTGTGTAAAAGAGAGGTTGTTTCTTTTAATATCAAAGATACTTTTTCTTTCTTTTGAAAATTTATAGTTGCAATATTGTTTTGAGGGATATTAGAAATGTTTAGATAAAGGGTATTTACCAAAAATTGGGAATGGGGTTTTGAAGATCTTTTTCGGAGGGATATATTTTTGCAAACATTCTATTATATCGTCATTGCATACAACTTCTCAGGAAATCGCTTTCTTATCACAGGAAAGAAAAAGCAGCTTTGTAACCAGAGTTTTTGCTGAACGGGAACGCAGAGTAATGCTGCTTTTAAAAATATTTATTGTATTCCTACTGAAATTGCTAAAATTATAATGTAAGCTCCGTAGATAAATAAAAAAGAAATCATCAAATTATGATTAAATCATGATTTTTAATCAAGTTGAGCTACGATTACAGAAGCCTACGTTTCTCAAACTACCAATATACATTATTTCCACAGACAAAAAGTCACAGCTTCAGATCAATGGGTACAAGTTTGTCGGCAGAGTAAAAGCGGTAGGTGCGCAATACTGATCACACTGCAATCATCATGTTGTTGGGCACGAAATCACGGAGTGTTAATCTACTTGAAACTCCTCTCTCGCAATGTAATGTAATGCTGGAATACTTTACTTTTATTGCTGATAAAAAGTCATACCATAATAAAAAAAGCTATGCTATTTAACATTTGAAAATATTTCTGCAATGAGATAATAATAGATGAGTATTGTTTTCAAACATAACTGAAAAATTGTTATGAGAACAAAAGCTTATACCTCGTATGTTTCTTTTTTTCGCCGAAATAGAGAGAATTTTTTTGTATTAGGGTAAATGTCTCCCTCAGCCTCTAGGGGTGAACCCTTGATACACTTAGTCACTAACAATAGTAGAGCTTGCTAATTGTGCGATTAGTATATCTCTGCAATTAATTTATTTGATAAACGAATTTTCACTCTTTTCAATTTCCCTAGAGATTGAAAAAAAGTTAAAAATTATATACGAGGTGTGACAATTAATATAACCGGACTGCGCATGCCCTAGCTGTTAGGCTTGATGTGGAGGTGGGGAAATAGAATGTAGGATGCTTTCAGAGCAGGTGGCAAGTTATTTCGTCCCTCTATCTATTTCTTTCTTTCTTTTTTACTTATGTTTGACATGACGTTGTGCCGCGATTATGAATCATGATAAGCGTAAGAAACAAGAAGCGCGTTCATTTAAAGTTTCGTGTTAAAAAAAAAAAAAAAAAAAATTCACATTGAATGTTTTAGATTGTTAAAGGAGGGGGCTTAGCTCCGGTAACTTCAAGAGTTAATGAAAAATGTAAAAAAAAAATGAGTGAAATCCTGTGTGAAAACCAACATTTGAGTTTTCGAATGATGACAGACATGGCGAATATTGAAAGAGAGACAATAAGAAAAATGTTGATCGAAGAGTTGCGTATAACGATTTGCACAAAAGTGGTACCAAAAAACTTGACATGCCCGGAGCAAGATACTCTGTCTGTGAAACAGTTCTTGGTGGACAACCATATTAATATGCTCGAGCATCCGCCGTACTCACCAGATCTCGCACCATGCGACATCTTCCTATTTCCAAAAGTGAAAAGTGCATTGAAGTGAACACATTTTCAGTCTGTAGAAGAGGTAAAGGCAAAAGCGGCAGACTCTCTGAAGAAGATGACCGCTAAATGACCTCCATCACTACTTTGAACAACGGAAAACTCGTAGTCACCCTTTGTATTGATAAGGAAGGGGAGTATGTTGTAGAGGACTGAAAGATATCGCTTTTTTATCAGCTAATTTAATAATATATTTGCGTAAAATCAAATTCTTTAGAACATAAAATTAATTAAAAACTGAAAAAAACTAAATTGATAGTTTTCAACAAAAAAAGAAATAAAAAAAATTCCTTTTTATCAAAAAAATAAATAAATAGACACATAAAAAATTTTGAAATTTAGAAAAAATTAAACATGGGGAAGAAGAGGTGTTGTCTTTTTAACACATCATATGATACAAAAAGTGCATTTTTAAATAAATTAACTGTAATGTTCTTGAATGAAAATATAAAATAAAAAAAGATAAATATTTTATTGAGCAAAATAAATGCAAATTAAATATTTTAATTTAAAAAAATTATATGGTGTCTAAAATGATGTAAAATAAAACAAACGCATTATAGCTCAAAATTAGCTTCAACATTCAATTGTAATTAGGTTTAGTATATTTTTAGCATTAGGACATTTATATTTAGTGAATTATAAGAGATTTTATGAATGCTAAATTTCAAAGCGTGTTATGAATGTTATTTATTTATTTTTGGAGTGTTAAATTTTAAAGTTTACTTATTTTCTTATCCCCGTGTCAATCTGCTCTAGTCCTAGAGAACCTTCCGAATAACTATAATTTTCTGTAAAACTAATCTTTTATCCGCCATTTCTAATAAAGAGAAAATATTCCCCAAGTTCCCTCTTCCCTAATATTATTAAAATTATAGACATTTCTATTTTAATAATCGTTTTTTTTTAAAAAAATTTAGTTATTACTCTTAAATTTTTACATCCAAAGTTTCCTCAAAGGTGATTCCGTATTCAGATTTATTTTGTTATGGTGAATGTCCAGTATTTTTCAGTTCGATAAGAATGATTTTACTTGAAAATTCAATTATTTTTTATAACATTTTATTGCTCAAAGTTTCAATCGACCAAAAAAAAAATATAATAATACACTGGTGTGCAAAACTTAAGCAACAAGTGCGTTTTTTGTCATAACTCTACAAGAATAATTTATATTTCGTTATTAA